>NC_086318.1:339827155-340025123 GCF_036172605.1 Pelobates fuscus | reverse complement strand
TAGGGATGATCTTTTAAAGAATGATAAAAAGCAAACCAAAGGGGGAGAGAATAAGATTAATGAGGTCCCACTTATTTTCGATTATTCAGGGAAAAATAAAGAATTGAAGAGAATTGTAAATAAGTATTGGTTTATTTTACAGGAGGACCCTCTTCTGGACCAAATAGTCCCCAAAAAGCCTAGGATCATTTATAGAGGGACACCCAGTATTAGAAATCATCTCGTGAGAAGTAGCTTTAAACAGGGTAATCGTACTAAAACCTTTTTGGATCAAGGCGTGTTTTTTTTTCAATGCGGATACTGTCTAGCCTGCAGGACCACAGGAGCGCCGAAAGGTGTGAGAAAAGAATTAAGAGGGGGAAACACAAAACAGATATATACAATCAAACAGTTAATAACGTGTCATACCACTAATTATGTCTATGTCCTCACATGTCCATGCAACATGCACTATGTGGGGAAAACTACTAGACAGATACATATCCGCATTGAGGAACATCTACGTAACATTAAAAGGGGCTTAAAGGAGCACCCTTTGTCTTCGCACTTCATACACAAGCATCAAGGAGACGCGACCAAACTCCAGTTTATTGGAATTGAAAGGGTTAATAGAAATTGGAGGGGGAGAATTTGGATAACAAACTAGCAAAACAAGAGATGAGGTGGGTGTTTAAGTTGAAGTCGTTGTTCCCTAGAGGTTTAAATGGGGATTTTGAGGTCTGCCATTTCCTCTAATGGATAATTAAATTGCAAAGCCTGTTATGTACTTTTGTTATGATGTTTAAAAATTTTTTCTTTTTTCTCTAGAGGAGAAGCTGTCAATACTTGCATGTTAGTTAGATGTGTGCATAATATATACCTCCTGAGAATAGAGTTTGAAATTGGATGAATTCCTTTTAAGTGTACACATTTTTGCCATATCTATAGCACTCCTCTAGTATAAATATTATTTGAAAAGATATAATATAGTGTGACTGCATTTATGCAGAAAACTTTTTCTCCAAGACAGCAGAACTTCTCCTACAGATCTAAAGTGAACAGAGTTGGTATCCATTACTCTCTTGGGATGGATAATCACAGATCCTTATATTGCATTGAGTCATGTATCGGTATGTAATAATAATGCGTGATAATTTGAACTGAATATCCCTTTAAATTATGTAATATAGTAATTTTGATTTTTTCACTATTCAAATATTTCTTACAATTATTATCCAGCTTCCTACACTTGGATCTCTAGGTGAGGTTTCTGCCCACATAAGCTGTATATTATACTGTATTGATCCTGTATCTTATGACATAAGTTTTTTATTACATATTTTTTGTATCAATGTAGTCTTAACATGATGACAGATTTATATATGACATTCTGTATGAGTAGTTATGTGCAATAATAGGTTGGACACTAGCCCTTTAATGTTGGTTACCTGATTGAAAATTACACACGTATGAGTAAGCTGGACTAGAGATTTAAAATCCATCGGATGTATAATACCAGCCTTTCTGAGGAAACCGCGCCCCCGGACCAATGAAATAACAGAAGGGGAGGAGTGAGACACTTAAAAGACAGGGCTGGACACCAATGACGTTGTCAGAGGAAGCCTGTGGAGGCGGGCGAAACGCGTCACACACGCGTCGCGGGGGAGGCGGACCCGGAGGTGGTCGGGACGGACGAGACCAGGAGGTGATTTTATACTTGCTGTTTACATGCTTTTGTGTGGGTGGCTATGTTAGCTTAACCCACCACTCGCAAAGTAAGAGTTTTTAACCATTTACTTTTAATAAATTGTCTTTGATACTATTCAATTGGAGGTCCTGCCTCTCTCTGTCCTATATTGCACAGCTTTATCGGTTTCCAGTGAGATTGGAGCCTGACCAGTGTGGGAGTCTTCCCTCTTAGGTGGAGCGTTGCAGGCCCGGAGCCTGGGGTGATGGGGCTCTGGTGGATGTGAGTTTTTTTCCCCACATCCCCCATTTTCACATATTTTGGACCTTGTCCAGATGGTCTGCACTATATGTAGATATTTTTTACAGCTCGTTTGTTTCCATCTACTGTTTACTAATGTTTCCTAGCCATCAATGATCTTGTTTTCCATTCCTCATCTCAACAGGGATAATTTTGAATCACAATTTTTTTAAAAAAAACATGCTCTGCGATTGCCTAATTTGTTTGGTTCATAATGCAGCTATATTTCAGCTTGGAGTTCGGGAATTAATTTGATGATGAAATCAGCCCAAATTCAGACGAATTGCAGTTCGTAACAAAACAAACATCCGAGTCTCCTTTTTAGTGCACTTTTTGGAATCATTTGTCGTTGTAGGTAGCACTACTTAATCTGAGATCAGTGTTAGTATTTTCTATTTGAAATTACTGTGTGATCAGACCAGAATATAATTTAACAACTGGAAAAATTTTACATATTCAGTCCAGATCTACACTCAGATCTACAATCCATCCGACATTTAGAGAGTGCTATGGTGTCTGTTTTCCTTTTTCTCCTTCCCAGTTTGCTTCCCATTTTATTTTTTTATTTTTTCTCTGATTTCTTCTGCAGCATTTCCCTGCTTTTCCCTGGCTATATTAATTATATATGTCTAGGGAAGGGAAACAAACTCTTGTGACCTCTTTGCTCCTGAATAGGTGATTTATCAAGTTTTGCTTTTTTATTTATATTGGAATTCAGTCTACAAGCAGCAGAAAGTGTATTTTATGTAGGTCCAGGTGTAGTGCAGTATTTGTCCTGCTTTCTGTATCTCTCTTAATAATTCCAGGAACCTTGGGGTTACATATATTCAATATGTTTATACTGCAAGTACATTATTACAATCTCAATGCCAAATGTGGAAGTAACCTTTAGTTTAAAGGATGTTATAAATGTAAGTCCCAAGATTCTATAGAGATCATAAACTGCATGAAATCAGACATTCTATATCGCTTGCTGCTTTTTCAACGCTTGTTATATTGGACCGATGTTATGCGTCTTACTGTTCATGAAACAAAATACATACATTTTGTACGTAAGGATTTTGTAACCATGTGTATAAATATAGTTAAATACATCTGTTACGAATTTGTAAAATGCATTTAAGTTGCATCTGATGTATTTCAGAAAACATCTTATTCTTTAGCATTTTTGTAAAAAAAAAAAATAACTCCTGAAAAAAATGTCAATGTAATTCCATCTGTTTTTAATTGTATAATCTAGAATACATCTAGTTGTCAATGATTTTATTTCTGTATGCTTGTTTTGATAACCATTTTAGCAAGTCAGTATGAATGATTGTGGATCATGACATGTAACCAAAAAGTTATCACATGTAACATGTAAGTAAATGCTAATTAATTGCACAAGGAATAAATCAGTATAAATCAGCTGACACAGAGAATTCATCATTCTGTAGGTTTCTAATTGAGTGGTATTGCATTTCTAAAAATATTTAATTGCATGTGCAAAAATGTTATATTAATAAATGCCTTTCTTTTACACTATACATATATTTTGAGAAATATTTCAAACTAGGTATAACTCACCAGGTAATCATAATATCTATACACACCCCTCCAAAATAGGACAGTCATCCTTTCTTTAATATATAAATATAAACAGGAATGCAGGGGAGTATGTGTTTGGTTATCAGTGCATGTGAATGCATGGGTGCATGTGTTCAGAGGGTAAGTCTGTGTAAATGTGGCATGGCTATATTTGTGTGAAAGAAGGAGTATATTTAATTCAGTCAGTGTCTGTAGCCCATTATCTTCCGCCAATTCTCCTTCCCCTATTCTCATCCCCCTCCCCCCCGATTTACCTACAGTAAATAGTCCATTCACCCTTTCCATAGTGGGTAGTCCAATTATCCCATACACCCAATAGCCAATTTACTTCAAAATTAATAGCCCATGCCTTCATAGTCCTTTGTCCGTTCAATAACAGTCAATAGACCATTTCCACCATTTTCAATAGCCCATCTCCCATTACATGTAGATCAATTCTCCTCCCTTTGCACAAATCCTCATTCTTCAATCCTCCATAGGTAGAAGTATTACTATTATTATTATGATTGCGGTTTATAAAGTGCCAACAAATTCCGCAGCGCTGTACAATTAGTGGAGAAACATACAATATACACAGACAAATACAAGAGGTAAGAGAGCCCTGCCCATAAGCTGATATCTAGCCATTGGAGCTCTTTTATACAAAGTGCTTGGCTAGATGGCCCATGAGCTTACAATCTAAAGGATACCATGGGGATTTGAGACAAGAGGTAGCAGTGGAAGTTTGGAGGTGATGGCTGAACGAGTTAACAGAGAGTACATTTTTCTTCTCTCTACATAAGTGTGGATCCCGGATCCCTCAGCTCAAATCAGAGCTCCACAAAGTTGTTGTGCTAAAGAGCACTGATCAGTGCACCACCACATAGCTAGCACTCTAAGAAGGGATATCACAAATCGAACTAAAGCACAAGTCACATAGAGCTATACTTATCAGAGCTACAGGCAGAACACCAGAAGAGGCTCTACATCCTTTCCACCCATGGTCATGGGTACAACTCACTTGGGCTCTATTTCCATTCTCCCTTCATTAGAATGTCAATGGTAATTGTAAGTCCTTCATATATTATGAAACAAACTATTATATAAATAACATTTTAAATGCAATATCCATAGTCATAAAATAAACCTAATTACATATGAAAATATGATTAGCCTTCTTTCTTTGTTTAAATATGTTTTAGGGTTTTACAAATTGCAGTAGTTTATGAGTTGTAAAGAGGACACTGTAGTTCTGCATCTCTTTAAAACAATACAAACAAAGAAAAATACATTTAGAAAAATCGCATATTGAGGTAATCACTGGTACTCAATTGTAATAACCATAAGATGCCTGCCTGTATTTTTTTTAGGCAATTTAGACAAGCTCTAAGAAATTTTAAACTTCTCTTCTAAAATGCTGTTTGGTAGTCTTTTCATGAAATCTTTACTTTTGCTACATTTCTAAAGATCTGTCTACTGGGAAAGTGATTTAACGGAAAGAGGAGAAAATGTGTGTTTTCTTTTACCTTTCCTTGCAAAACCTTACCAAACTGTCAAGGTGACAATCCAAAACGATAATCAAAAGCACTTTTTACACTCCATCTTGTAAGTGCCGCAGGCAAGTTTTCAATGAGACACTAACAAATCCCAAAGAATAGATAGTATTTAATATTTGATGCAATCAGAAAAGTACACAATAGATGCTGAACATATGTTGCACATGCACATATCCCATTCTTTGATACACCAGTCAATTTTAAAGTTATAAAATCTAATGCTAAGCATTGCAAAACAATATGCGACAACAATATCTTACTGTGATTTCTAAATGACATTCTAAATTAAAGAGACTCTAAAGGTAAAAAAAAAGGAAATACTTTTAGAAGTACATAAAATTAGTACATTTGGTCACAATAATGAGAATTTTTATACAATGTTTTAGATTATGATACGATATTAACCCCTTAACGCCATTACGACGTACCAAGCCGCCCCGCATTAAAAGGGCTTTAACCCCTTAAGGACACATGACGTGTGTGACACGTCATGATTCCCTTTTATTCCAGAAGTTTGGTCCTTAAGGGGTTAAAGCCGTTGCGGCGGCATAGTACGTCGTAACGGCTTAAGCCCCCAGGAGGAGAGGTGTACTCACCTCCGCCGCGATCCTCTTCTGGGGGGCTGCCTGAGAGCCCAGGCAGCCCCCCTCCGGCAAATGAGGCCCCCAGGGGCCATGTGATCGCTCTCAAAGAGCGATCACATGGCCCCCTATAGCTGGCTATGGATCTGCCAGCAGGGGGACTGTCTGAGATATCAGACAGTCCCCCTGCTGGTAGGAAAGAAAAAAAAAATATTAGACAAGTGTAAAAATAAATTAAATATATTTATTTATATATATATATATATATGATATGTATATATATATATTAGAAATATGTATATATATATAATTACATAAAAGATTACGTTAGTATACACGTAGAATTTAAATACCTATAAATGCATATATATAAAAATTTGACATGTATATTTAAATAATCTTTTAACGTAATTATGTGATTTGATTAATTAAAATGTGATTGACATGCCTGACAACACAGGGAGAAAGTGCAGAGAATTTAATTCGCAAGCACTATATTTGACCCTGTAACGCTCCAAGACACCATAAAACCTGTACATAGGGGGTACTGTTTTACTCGAGAGACTTCGCTGAACTCAAATATTAGTGTTTCAAACTGGTAAATTGTATTACAACGATGATATTTTAAGTAAAAGTGACGTTTTTCACATTTTTTACAAGCGAACGGCACTTTTATGGTCTATATTATTGTTGTAATATGTTTTACTGTTTTAAAACACTAATATTTGTGCTTAGTGAAGTCTCCCGAGAATAACAGTATTTGGATCATATAGCCTGGTAAAATACTCTAAAATGGGACATGGGCACAGCGTAAAAATTTAAAGTTTGAAAAAAAAAACTGGAATGGCTGTGTCCCAAATGTGCCCCTCCGATGTCCACATATACCTGGCAAAGGTACATACGAGGGTATTTTTGTACTCAGCTGACATAACTGAGCAACATATGAAGTATTATACAGTCGTAGCACACATAAGGTTTGCAAAATATACTGTGCAAACTCACTTTGTGTGTCAAAAAGGCAGAAAAAAACACTTATTACCACTACACCTGGTACAAGCTAGCGGAAAAATGATCCCACGCTAAGGTTCAAAATATGCCTTTTGAAATACCCTGGGGTGTCTACTTTAAGAAATGGTAGGCCTTTGTGGGGTAGTTTGAATTTAAAACCTGCGAATATGCTTGGAAATTGCACATAGGCCCAGCGTCAAGATTCTAAGTTCTGTAAAAACTGATATGGCTTGGTTTCCTATATGGCACTGTAGCTTCACAAAATAGTGAACAGTCAAACTACTATAATACCCCAAATGGGAGCATAGGCTCATTAAATCCGGTTCTCAAAATTCGACTGTGAATACTGAAAAGGACAGGTCTCCTATATGGCACTGTAGCTTCACAAAATAGTGCCAAAGACATACAATTTTACTCAGCAGATGTAACTGAACACAAAATAAAACTTTGTACAGGAATAGCACACACCAACTTTACAAAATACACATGAGAAGTTCTTTGTTGTAAGTTTGTATGCCAAAACCCCCAAAAAACACAATTTTACTCCAATATTTAGCAGAGATTGGCGGTGAAATGGCTACGTAGAAAGTGTCAAAACAACCTTAGGTAAATAGCCTGTGGTGTCTACTTTATATAAATATATACTTTTGTGTGGCAATTTTGTTTTCTTTTATGGCTATTAAGCTTACAAGACAAACATACCAAATTCTAAAATCGCTCCACATTAAAAGTTTATTTTACTCCTTGTGCTTTGTGACCTGTAACTACCAAAAAAAACTTAAAATCCCAGACACATTATATATTCTGTAAATCAGAACAACTAAATGAATTTATTTTAATTACTTTCCTTAACCTGCACTAATTGTGCACACACTATTATTGCAAAAACTGTAAAAAAAAAACACACATTTTTCTCATTTTGTTTGCATTTTTCTGTATTTTTTTTATAAAAAATAAGCATGTGTATATATATATATATATATATATATATATATATATGTTACATCAAATTAAAGCCCTTTCTGTCCTTTAAAAAACTGTATATAATATGCATCGGTGCAATAAATTAGTCAAATGCAAATTACAGTTGAACGCAAACAGCAAAAAATGCAAAAAATTTCGTTGTCAATAAGTGAAAGACAAGCTTCCGAAGCTATGTCCTTAAGGGGTTAAGATCCATATAACCATTTGTCTCAAGCATATGATATATTTATATTTATATGTATTTCTATTTTTTGGGTTATTATTATTTTTACTTTAATATAGATTTTTCTGCACATATGATACTGTAAAGGTATATACACATTTACATAACTAATCTTCATGCAAAGTATATGTATCAATTGAATTTCTTTGGAATCTGGGAATTTGATAACATCTGGTTGTATAGATTTTCTATATATTGGGAATATATAAATTTTCTAAATATTCCAAATTAATACTATATTTATATATATTCATTAATAATAAAAATAATAAATTGAAATATGTCCGCATTACAACTGTTTAGGACACTAGATATATGTGTAACTCCATTTAATATGGGAGATTGTCTATAGGAACATCATATGATTTGTTTATTATTTTATATCAGCGTTTGGCACTAATCACATAGTAATAATTATTGAGAACTATTACATAATATACAGTTTGATTATGCACACACTACATTCTAATATGACAAAAGATCTTTGGATATTGGATTATATATTCCTAAAAAAAAATCTTTTTATATATGTTTCACTTTAAAAAATGTTTTGTATTAAATATATCATTGTTTGATTATAGCAAATAAATAATGGTTAGTTGATATAAGTCTAATCATAAAAAATACAAGAAAATATGCAGATAGTGAAGCTAATACTATTTTCTCTTTAGTAGATATAATATATTGTTCTTTATTGATTCTTATGATCACGTAACAATGTTGAAGTATAACGAAGGTGGAACGCAGATGAACCGCAGGTGGAACGCATGTGGAACGCGGAAGTGCGGCACAACACATACTTCCGGTTCCGGTCACCCAGACGCGCCAAATTTGATTCCAGCGATGCGAGAAGGATGAGGAACAGCTGAGCAGCCCCTTCTACAGGACCAATCAAGTGGCGGATCCCGGGTACCACCCACGGAACCACCAATGGACATAGGGATTAGCCCTATTTAAAGGGGACTCGGGGATGGGGGAATAGGATGTGTTTTTTTACATGCTGTAATTGGATATTGATTTTACTTACATATACGTCCCTGATGAAGTTCTTTGCAGAACGAAACGTGTAGGACCATACCGGTTTTTCTTTTATATTATATTTTACATTGATGGGGATTATTCACCTTTTATCAATAAAAGCACCTTTTTTCCTACCATTGCCCGCTTGAAGTCCTGAGCATTATTAAAAAACTTCACAATGAGCCAAGGGACTACCAGCCACCCACTTCCATCGGGGGAGGCACCCTATGAGCAATATATTCTACACAATTCTGTGAGTGCATTCATGTACAGCGCAAAAATAGTGTGTTAACTTTACTTCACTATTTTGTATATATCTTTATGTTCCTTTTAGACTTATTCTCAGCCGTATCCCAAAGATTTGTGTTTTTTGTGGTTGTCTATATATGAAAAGGTCGTCTTCTTTGGGTAACGATCTTGGGAGGCTGCATTATAACTTTTAAGTTAAGTATTTGTATACGTTCCACTACGGTTACTACTTATAGTAGTGTTGATATTGTATTGTACTATATCCATGTTTATAATATTACATATTAGTAATACTGAAATAAGTCAATATATTTGTGCACTGACCTACGGTGTTCAACTATTGTTTATCATTCAATCTTTTATTGATAGACTTGGCATATGCCTTGGGTGACAGCATTACAGTATAGAAATATACATTATAGATATCTGCAGTACATTACCGTCTACCTTACCAGGTCGTAAGGCATAGAGAATAATAATGCATTTTTTTTTTTGTAAGCAGCTTTGTTCCACCAGAGTTAAGTAAAGTGTTAAGCTAAAGTAAAGTAAACTAAACTATACTAGGCCCTGGGGAGATAGCGCAGCTAAGCAGACAAGGGCACATGTAGGAGTGTGGGGATTGATGCAGGGGAGTGGTTGGGAAAGAATGTGTGGGTGGGATTATGTTCTGGGAAAGTATGTGTGGGTGGGATTGTGTTCTGGGAAAGTATGTGTGGGGGAGGTCTTACCTCAGTGCCACTTGGGATTTGGGCCAGCAAACAGCTTCCTGTCCTCCTGCTCCTGTTTGCATGGGCCTGTAGTTTCACACAGCTTGAGGGATGGAGGTTGAGGCCTACTGGCTTCCCTCAGAGCTGCTGCAGCGTGGATGGTGGCCGGTGACTCCTGATTCAGGTGCTTTCCTCTCCTGGATCCTCTCCCCTGGGGTGGCTGCTGGTGTGGGTGCTCCCCCCCACGGCCTGTCTCCATCTGGGGCCTTCCCTGTAGCCCCTGCTCCCCTCTCCCCTGGGTGACTGCCGGTGTGGGTGCTCCCCCCGCGGCCTATCTCCTTATGGGACCTTCCTTGAGGCCCCTGCTCCTGGGGGCCGCGATGGTGCCGGCCGGCATTCCCGCCCGCCGGCTCCGCTACCCCCCCTTATGCTGCTCCTCGGGCCCGGTTGAGGAAGTGGAGCCCGGGCCCGAGGCATCACCTGGGTTGCGTGTCTGAGGCTCCAGACACGCGGCCTACAACTGCCGCGGAGGATGCGCGGCCTACTGCGGCCGCACGGGACTCGTGGCCTCCCCCTCCTGCAGCCGGATCACAGGCTGCGCCTCCGGCGTTGGGGTTTGTGCCGGATGCTGTAGGAGGCGGGCGGTGCGTCCCGCGAAGTGGGTGGCCGGTCAGAGGTCTTCCCGACCGCCACATGGCTGGCGTGGCGGCGGGGCCGTGATTAGGACCCTGGCGGTGAGTTGGCCAGGCGGGGCAGCACGGGGCACTAAGGTACTGCCGGGGGGTGGGGGAGACCTCTCCTGGGCTGGGGGCCTCCTCTGCCGGTAAGGATGGCTCCAGGGGGGTCTCTCTCCGTCACACACACACCCTTTTTTCGGTCTCTTCAATCCCCTCCCTTTTTCTGTTTCTTCCCTCCCCTACCCCTTTGGTTTCTCACCTCCCCTCTCCTTTCCCTGGTCAGAGGAGACCTCCTTTTGAGTTCCAGGGGGCCCCTCCCTGCCCCCCCCCCCCTGGTTTCCTATTTCTGTTTCTTCCTGGTCTCTCCCCTTCTCTCAGTTCTTTCCCCCTCTCTCTGTTCCTCTTCTCTGTGTCCTCCCTCCTCCCCCTGTAATTTCCCCCCTGCTCTTACCTGTTCCCCCCCTGCTCCCTTCTGTTCTTCTCTCTGCCTTCTGTTCTTCTCTTTGCCTTCTGTTCTTCTCCTTGCTGGTTACTTACCTCGGCTGCCTCCTGGTGGAGCGTGGGCTCACATCCTCTCCGTGCCCTTCTCACAGGTCCTGGCTGCAGTTCATTGCAATGTCCTGCCTGGAACACCTTGGAAACACACAGTGGTAGCTGAATTCCGTGTCTTCTGCCTTGACCTTCTACGCTGATTATGCCGCAGGCGGTACGCTGGGCTTTGGCTGGTAAGTACGTTGTTCCTTCTTTTATTCTGTCGAGTCCTCTTGAACAAAAAAATAAATAAAAAATAGGGAAATAAAATGGAAATTCACAAAGGAAATACATTTTTAAAAATAAATAAGTAAATAATTACAAAAATAAATAAATAAATATTTTTTTAAAGAAATAAGTAAATAAAGTGAAAAATACAAAAGGAAATACAAAAAAAATATAAAAAAGGGATCATGGACCCCCTCCCCCTTCATTTTTAAGTATGGATGTATCATGTGTTATAGACGTTCTACTTTTATATGTTTTACACTTTTCTGCAGCGTCCGGCACGGCTAATAGCGCTGGTGATGCCTCCCAGGAAGCGGGTGCTTCATGTGACTCTGGGTGCTACTGAGCTAGTATAGCCCGCTTGGCTTGTGCGACATACTGGGGAGCAGATTGGAGAAGGGGTTTTATTGGAGGTATGTTCCTTCCTGCCACTGGGGGTCCCTTGACTAAGCGGAACTTTAGGGACTCCGGGAGAGTCGTGGGGAATATACTGTAATCGGATAAAATATCGTGGATTCCTTATTTACTCAGTTGTCGTCCCCTGCCAGGGGCTGAGTTTGTGATGGTGGCATGACACAGCCGTCTGCGTGGGTGGGACTGCGGGGCTCTGAGGCCTTGCTGATGAAGACAGCTGTGGAATCAGTTTGCGCCCGGCGGGTTATTGTTTCCGGGCTGTGTTTCTGACGGTCAGGATTAGGTGGCTTTGTGCCTCCACAAGAGTGGCTCCCAATGTCGCTTATTTGTGGGGCCGTCAGTGTCGCACGTCCGCACTCTGCTGCTGCAGTGTTTTCTTGGGGTAGTGTTTCAGCATTTCGGAGTTCCGTGGTCCAGGACATATCCGTAGTCTCCTGTAGTCTCCTGGATAGTATGCTGTAGTCTCCTGGATAGTGCGATCCATTCCATCCTGGGGAACGTCGGTTGCCCCTGACTGCGGTTTAAGACATCAGGCAGGAGGCGTCGGTGGTTTTGGGGGACGTTGTGGGTTTCCGCTGCACTACCCGTGGGCTCTCCTGGGTTAGCTGGGCTTTGCCTGTTGGTGTTGCCCTTGGGGCTGAATGGAGTTCCTTCTGGGCCTCCATTGGCAGTGGCTTGTGCAATCAGGCCCCCTAAGTCCCTTCCACTGACTTCCCCCCTTTTGTCCCTTTTGCAGGTTTGGGGGTTTTTGGGGCCGTTTTGGGCTCTCAATGGTACTGACTTTTGCCCATTAAGCTGGCAAGCATCGGGGCTCTGGCAGACTCTGGCTGTCTTGGAGCTTCCCCATTCTGGTGGCAGATTAGGCATGGGGTACCCAACTCACGAACAGATGGGTAGTTCTTCATTTGGCACAATCTTGGGGTGGTGCAGGCTGTCTTTGTCATGTGACAGTACCCTCTACACCGGTGGGACTCTGGTTGCGGCGCCTGGCTCGGTGCTGTTTGATTATTTTTATTTTTATTTATTTTTATCTTTATGGTGTGGGGAATCCTCCGTATTGAATTTCTATTTCCATATACTTATTGTAATCACTCTTTTTTCCAGTCCTTCTTTTTTATCTATGAAAAATGTAAAGAGTTCCTTCTTGCAATCAGTTCTGTGAATGGTTGCTTGTAGGAACTTTATATTGCATATTTTTATGTACAGAGTTACACAATTAATAGAAAGGGAAAATGTGCAAAATATTCATATATCTTTAAAATACTTTTAATGTGTTTTCATTCCCCTCTCCATGCTTATATTATGCACAACACATCGATTTTAAACGGTCCCATTTTGATGGACCGATTGTGAAACACAAGAAATAAAGATCCACCGAAAAAAACTTGAAAAAAATCTATGGAACGCACGGCGGATGCACGCACGCAACGGAACGTGATGACTTCATATACCTGAAACCAGGAAGTGATCACATTTCAATTGCGAGCAGCTGAATTTCATCGGTGGAGCCTATGAACGGACGTTACCGATTGATTGTGGGGTATATTTAAGAAGGGGGGAGAGGCAATGTTTTTTATTCATTGTTATACCTGCCACACTGCTGCAAGGTCCCTGAGTAAGTCCCTGAAGTGGGAAGAAATGCGTTGGACACATTGTGGGCAGTTTTATCTTTGATTTTATGCTGTAAGTAATAAATGCTTTTTGTACTTTGCACAAACCTTTCTACTTTTTCATTCTGGATGCCTCTTTCTTATTTTTTCCACATAAATGAGACTGAATAATTTTGAAATCAGAGAAATACCTAAAAACAACAAGGAATTTTGATACGCCCTGTTTTCACAGTGAAAGTGTGAGTGATCCATTTGGCACATATCACTATTATATATATACCATACAGAGTTGCACTGTAGTACTTTTTATTTCCCTATAGTTGGATTGACCGATATTTTGGTGGGTGTCTGGAGGTGTCTGATCAGGCGGGGTTTGCCCGGGTATTCACATTGTTATGGGCGATGCTACACTATGGGACGTACTTCGGGCAGAGGCTCCGAGGGGCCAAATTATAGGGCAGTGGAGATGTGGTCGATTGATCTAACGAACTGATGAAGCTGGTTCGTGGGTCGATCTCTGAGGCGGCGTGGGGCCCGCTACAGTAAGGTGGGAGTGATCGGGACGGATGGGAACATTTCCTTGGGGGGTTTGCAGGAGTAGACTGCTCATCTACATGTTTAATTCCCTCTATTGAGGGCGTTGGGGGCTGGTGGGTAGTCCTGATGTAGATTAATTTAGAAATAAACAAATATGTTTAAATGTCTATCTGTTCCTGTCCAAATCTGAGATGATTAAATTGCGTATACGCAGAAGTAAGTTCACACTGACACACGGAGTTCAGCTTAAAAGCACTTCGAGAAAATTTAATGGCATCTGGTAAAAAACAGGCTTGCAAGCCCTTATAAGAGCAAAATTACATCATCATTGAATATCAAGATAACAACAAATAAACATCATTAATTGGTCTATGTATTAAGTGGTAAGTTAAATGCCCTCCCATCTGTATTAGTAATTGGCTCAGGGATTTGAGTGGCTAGTGGGGCATCCTCCCATCATGGGATGTCGTAATTTCTGACAAGGATTCAGTCGCCATTGCTCTTTAGCACGAGGCTCTCTCGATGGGAGGGGGAATCTGGCAGCTAGCCATTTTGAGTACTTGGCACCGTTTTGGGTAGTTAGTGATGTCAGACTCGTGATCAGGTTTAGGGTCCTTTTTTATGAAAGAACATTTCATTAGAGCAGCTTTCTCATGGCCTTGGCTATACTTTGTTGCATGTTACAGGAACTCAATAATTCCGGTGTTAGTCATATTCTTCTAGAAAATACATTCTCTATTCAGTATTCTAAATGCTGTTAGGAAATCTTGTCATGTAATGAAGTTAAAATGGAGAATCTGTCATGAAATGAAGTTAAAATGGAGTTAGTACAACAATTCAATACAGGTTTAATAAAGGTTTTTAATAATTCTACATCAGTCCTCCTTAGTGATTTCTCCGATTCGTGGGGCTCGGCTTCCCGTTCTTGTTACGGTCGTTTGCAAGTGGGAGGGTGCTTTGGGGGAGTTGAGTGAGCGTTGGAACAGACTTTCTTCAGGTTTCGCTGCTCGATGGCTGTTGTCTTTGGGAAGGGTAAGTCGGTTGCGGTTGGCTGATTCCTCAATAGAATCTGTTCAATTTCATTGGGGGTTCCACTTGGGGCTCGACTTCCCGGGTGAGGATGGTGGGGAGTTCAGGGAGCATTCATTCCGGTTGGGGGCGGCCACAGACGCCGCCAGGCTTGGCGTGCCTGCACCAATAGTTCAAAGGCGTGAATGGTGGGAGTCAGGGCGGTAGGTTCCTTAGGTTCACCCTGCTGGTCTCCGGAGTTGATTTTGCTCCCCAGTTACGGTCCCCCCCGGAATAGGGATGGTGTGGGCCAGGAGGCAGGGGCGAGTGGTTGGGTCTTACGCCTTCTTGAGTGGAGGTTCGGTGGTCTGGCACCAGATACATGAGGGTTGTGTGGCTCCTCCCCGTCCTGAGTCAGCTGTCCTGCCTCCTGGGGGTAACGTTTTTTTTTTGTCATCCATCTGGCTGGAATGACCTGGGTTCGGTGATTGTTTGGGGTATGGGTTGATCTTAAATCTGGACATGTTACCCATTCTGTTTTCTTCCCAGAGGTTCTCAGGGGCTGTGCTGAGGCTATCGCCCATTCCGATTGGCAGTGTGCTCAGCAATGTGAGTACCCTGGTGCGCTGCCCTGGTGCGCTGCCATCAGAAATTGGGTGAGATGGGTTTCTAAGTTTATCTTGGGGGCTTGGGGGATTCCAGTTTGCCTTAGGGTTTTGAGCAGGATGTGGCCTAGTTATCTCGAGGAGATGGGTGCGCTTGATGGAGGTCGGACTAGGCCTATGTTAATCTAGAGCTGCAGGAAGTGGTGGAATAGGCCATGGCTAGTTGTGGTGGGGTCCCCCGCTGATTTTAGGCATAAAACAGCAGGGTTGTGGCAGGGGTATGTCCTTGCCAATTGAGTTTGAGGGGTTACATTTAAGTATATGGAATGAGATAAACACGTTTTTAAGGTCTCAACCTCCCCTGCTTCAAAGGGTTAACCTTAGGTCACCTGGGGTGTCGTGCCCATCGAGCGTGGATAAGGTCGGCTGATGGCAGGCATTGGAAGGAAATTATTTTTTATGACGAGGGGGGAGGTGAGAGGAAGTCGCACATAGGCGCATGGTCAGTTTATTGGCAAGGACAGTTGGGTTCGCTGTATGACACTATGTGTTAAGTTATATGCATATAAATGTTAATTTATGGTTATTCATGCTTAATGTTTGGTTACAGAAATGAAGAGAAATTTATTAAATAAAGTATGGAGGTGTCATACAGTATTTGTCGTATGGTATAATAAATGCTGTGGCCTGTTTCATCCATACTACGTTGTCAGTCTTTATTTTGGAAGGGGGAGGATTTGGGTTGGTTTATGTATTATGCTGCATCGCAATTCCCCACTACGTACATACATGGCTTGGATGGCAGCATTAGAGTGCACAATGTAAATGTTATACATTATAGATATCAGCAGTATGGTGTGTAATACAAGTAGCAATAAAGGTAAAAGCAGATTAAGATACAGTATCTTGAAGAAAAAGGTGGTATGAGAAAATAAAATGAATGTACATAATGCACATATTATCTGGATTTCCAAGCCATACGTCCTGGATAACAACACTGCAGTATATTGTACCATATGTACAAGAAGAAAGTTAAGCAGGGAAGCAATACTAGGGTAGGTAGAAAAAAATCATGAAGAGGAGAGAAATAAGCAGAAGAGAGAAGAGCAAAACAATTGAAGCGAATAGAATAAGAAAATTTGGAATGGAAGAAGCCCAAAAAGAACATGGAACAAAAAAGGAATAGCCTGGAACAAAAAAGGAATAGCCTGCGTGTAGATCTGGTGGGGTGTCCCTCACAAATTAGCCAAGGTCAAAGCATGCCTAGCAGTGGAATAATCCTTGTTAGTATGATGAGGATGTCTGTCCAGAAGTTAACTAAGTATAATGAAATGTTCAAATAAATTACTATTAAACTATTAAACAAGTTGAATCGCCCCCATGCAAAGGAGACAAAGGCAAAATGTAAAGGCCCATAGGAAATATATCACTATATTTACAAAGATATGACACGGAAATGATTCAGATGGGCCACATTAGTAAACTAAATAGGACAGTCCACAGATATGCAACACCCTCCACTCCTCATCCCAAAATGACAAGTGCAGAACCAGCAAAACTGAAAATGCCAGTCCAACTTCTCTGTTGGGTCCCCAATGGCACAACAGGCCCTCAGAGATCTGTCTGAACAGCTCTGCCCCCCCTTCCTCCCAAGGTCTTACAGGCCAGTAGTTGTCTGCACCTCATTTATCCAATTCCCGGCTGAACTTTACCAGAGACTTCAAATGTCTCTCCCCTTGCCGGGCATTCATCTGTATCAGGCATCATACAGTCTTCAACTACTAGTCTGTCAGAGAACACCCCACTCCAATCCAGTAGAGTTTGCAGCAATTCAAACACTTTCAAAGCCCCCCTCCAAGATCCAGAGGTGGAGGCATCTGCACCCCAGCACCAAGTTGATCCAGCAATTCAGACACAGGGCATCAATCTCCAGGGCTACAGGTAAGTAGGAAGGCAGTTCTTAGGGCCACTTGTCCATCCTACCCTGGCCAGCAGGATCATTATTGGTAGAGAGTATTGCAATCCATCACATAGAGGGAAAATTAGAGAACCAACCAAAGAGCAAGTAATTTACATTATAACTGGTGTGTATACTCTTAATATATTCTAGCGACACTAGAATTAAGATCAAACCAGAGGTAGATATCGGTTTTACATATGCATTAATGAAGATTTAAATTTTATATTTTCCATTATTCATTTTATGTTCTTTACTTAACTTAGTTATCCTGTGCTAGATATTTTTAATATCATTAGCAGGGCCAGATTAAGAGCCAATTGGGCCTGCTGCTGACAATTATGATGGGCCTTATTACAGAATCTTATCGACAGAAAACACTAATACAGTTATCCCTTCCAAGCATCATGTATCTGGCTGAGGTGGTGCTGGAGGGAAACTCAGAGGATATAGCTATCAGAAAACACATACCCAATGATAATCTAACAGAAGTGTCTGGTGAAGCAGAATTTCGGTGAACAGGTAAAAGGGTGGGCCACTGATGTGAATCACATAATTAGAACCACCCAAAAGGGACAAACATGCCCAAAAAGGGGGCGTGTCTGCACAAAGAATAAGTCAGCCTGCCAATCATGCAGGATGACCAACCAAGGGCATAGTGTGCAGATAGCGCCCTGAGCTTGGCACAAATGCATCTAATGATGTGCTAGTTCTATGCTTCTACGCACTCGCTGGTCCACTCCTCTCGAAACCTTTTTACTAGCAGGCAGAAGCTCCTGTTACACAGTCTGGGACAGAGAAAAAGTGTATGTAGTGAGTGTAGAAGAACGGGAACATGCCACAGAGTTAGAGAGACTGAAGCAGCAAGAGCATTTGCATAGTGTGCAAAGTCAGCTTTACCGTAACTAATTTCTTTGTCAGCGAGTCCACACCAGTTTTGTTCCCCTACATCCCTCTTAAGTTTCCATATTTAAGCAAGAGCATGTGAAGAGTAGTAAAAAAAAAATCCCACATAGAGATTTAGGAGCTATCTAGAGAAGAAACTGAAAGATAAAAATGCCAAAAGAAGCCCTTCCTTATCATAATTTTGGTCTTTCAGTCAACTTTACTAAAATAAATACTTTAAACTAAATACTTTAGTAAAATAATACTTAGTATTAGAAAAAAAAAAGGGAGGTTTAATTCCTTCCTCATGCCCCTGCACGCCATGCTTTGAGTAGGGGCATATCTACTAAACAGCAAGCAGCCAGAGGCTGATCATTGACATAAAAGACTAGAGAGTAGGCAGTTATGTTTGCTCAGTCACTAATCCAATAAAGTGGGACATGGCACAGGTCCCTGTGCATCCACGGAGCTACACCTAATAAATGAATAAATGAATAAAGTGGCGGGGCAGAGTGTCACCCCATGCCACCACTCAGGGCCCATGGGTGGGGGCTATTAAAGTAAAAGGGGGACCTACTGTTCCTCCCCCAGCCCTCACCTGTGGCCAATGTGTGGAAGCTTTTAAATAAAATTAACAGGGGCGTGGGGGGGGGACATAGTATCTATACGGACACAATTCTTTGGGGATTTTGCAATGGATAGTAGAGCCGTGAAAAACAGATTTTGCATCTCTCATATAATACATAATCACAGTTACTATAATTGTTATATTCTTATCATAACTAGATAACATTATAAAAAGTGCAATAAATATTCAGCAGGACTATATCCATGCCTAACAGCAATATCAGTTATACTATATAACATGCCATTTGTAGGTGGCTAAATATTCTACATGCTGAATTATGGGTTAAATTATTAAGCTATTATTACATTCATTAATTCTGCACCTTAGAATAGCCAGTTGTTTTATCCCAGCATATTTTAAATATATTTCGCTTTTGCTTAGCTCAAAAATGGTAAATTGCCAGTATTTTTGGATACCTGATAGATAAATTAATATTTTTCAAGTGCTGCTACATTAACAGTGGAACCACAGGACTTACTGTTTCAGTGTTTAAAATTAGAGTTTGGTTTTGATGTTATGCCCCACACCAAGCATCAAGCAATAAGGTATCTTGCTATACAAGACCTCTGTAATGTTAGATGCTTTATATTACTCAATTCTGTACACATATTGCAACTGAACACTTTGATGATTTTACACCTGTTATCTACAAAGGATTGCTGAGTGGAATACTTCAAACACATCTTTTTTCTTCTGCTACCTAGGTCTAGCCAAGGTGTTCTCTTTGACCACTTATGTGTAATACAGATTTTTCAAGGCTTACCAATTTTTTACCCTGTTTATATTTAAAAAAAACAAAAAAACATTGATTTTAAATCCACATTCTCTTACTATTAAATAGGAAGAATGGATTAAGGAAGTTCAACATATTTTAAAATATATTTTATTGTGAAGCAACTGACCAAAATAACCAATGTACAAGTAGCCAAGTTTAAAGTATTAACATTTAATACCTATGCATTTTGATTCTATATAGTATAAATATATTAAGTGTAATGGCTCGAACGTGATAAGGTGAAAAAGGTAGATTTCAAATTCCTAAAATCGTCAGACTTAACAGAAAACATTGCAGGATTTTTTTTCTTTTTGCATTATATAATAAATCTAATTATTATACTAAATTTAACTGCCGTCAAACCACTTACCGGTAATTTCAAAATTATGTTTTCGTTAACTGTCTATACATATAAATAATGGTTGCAATAATAACATTTAATGAATTATTTTATTTTATTATATTAATTTAATAGTTAATTAATTATGCAAACTTAGACATCAAAAGTCAACTAAAGAAACATTTGAAGACATTGAATGTGTGTTTGCTAATCACATTATTCTGCTTAGACTTTAGAGTATGTTATATTGAACACTATGATATCCACAATTTAAGCGAGCCATTTTTTTATTCTTTACACATCATAAGGCACTCTATGAGGGGTTAGTCTTTTATATTACGATTGTTCTGACAAGCCAGCTATCATGAAAGGGTTCAGGTCTAATTTTTTCGCAAGCTCCGAAGAAAGATATTTAATAACTGTCATAAAACGCCCAATACATCAATCAATAATTGTATAAAGTTGACTATATACTATTACTCTGTAAGAGATTTGGAACACACGGAATAGTTGTGAAATCGTTTTAGACCATTTTATTTTTTATTTTCCCAGTGCATTATTTTAAAAGATATAAACCTTAAATTAATTAACTGAAATCTGCATTTCTTTTGGGTGTTGTAAAGTGAAGGAGGGATGGTAACTATTTAGGTGCCAGAGGTTTAAAGAAATCTCACCTGACATTAAGATATTCTGTTATTAGCACTTGAGCGGAACCTTTGCCAACACTTAAACACAAGGAAGGGTGTGACATCCTGCCCTGGCAGCCTTGTGCTAATTAATCACACCGGTATTTAGGGCCATTGAAGCAGACAAATAAATGAATAATAATTAGTGTATCTTTGTTCTAGGCTTAGCTTTGCACACCAGGCACTCTCTTCCAACAAGAAGAGTTTGTAGAAAGTGAGCTATTAGCATGCATACAGCTTTCCTTCTGTTCACCAAGTTCTTCTGGGATTAAGAAAAGCGCTAAATTAGTAGACATGTGATTAAGGTTAGAATGCCTTCCAGGATGAAAAAAGTCCTTTGTTTTGAAAATCACCTTATAGTTAGTGCATTGCATTGTGCAGTGCATACGCAATTAAGTAAAATGTAATTCACAAAATGTATTCACAAAAATAAAAAGAACAAGACGGCTCAAAAAAACAAAACAAAACAAGATTTCAGCATTGCATAACACCTATGGAATATTGGACAGGAATATATATTTTATACACTCACTCAACAAATGGCACAACGAATGTTTAAAATAGTTTAAACGATAAAGGCATACCTGTGCAATTGCATTACCCCACAATAAATAACAATATTTTACTGGAATGTCAAACTAAAAACTCTTGAGCATGGATATAGACATCATATTAATTATAACAGTAAAAGATATAAATGTAGTTATGTTTATATTTGAATGATTTAAATTATCACTTAATCGATATACAATAACAATATATAACTTGCCCTAATTTTATAATGTCTCTAGAACCATGAAAATATATTATAGGTCCATGATATATGATTTACTTTTATGTATTTTGTATCTCTCTCACACTTTCTTCCTCTCACCCTTCCTTTCTATTTAATAGCCATTCAAACAATAGCTACATCATAGATATCAAGGTCTGTAATTTCCAGGCTGAGATTTTGATCCATTTTTAAATGCAGGAACCGCATCTGCTCTATGCCTCTATGCCTTTTGATTCCAAGCAAGAACAATAGTGTTTCCCTGAAGATAAAAAAGGAAAGGTCTGACTGTTACTATACTAAGCTCCCCAATGACCCTTAGATGTATTCCACCTGACCCTGGGACTTCATGTGCTTTAACTTTATTGAACTGAGTTAGCACTTTGTTAGATCATCACAATTGTTGTAAGTTTTTATGTAAAGTTTTTGTACCAATGATTTGCAAACCTGCATCCATTATGTATTACTTGGTATAGGCAGAATAAAAAAAAAACCTACCTCTCAATACAAACATATTTATGTGCAACATTTTCATACTTACTTTTTATGATCTTGATGAGCATAAATTGAACATCAGCTTCGTCTTTCTCTCTTTTGCTGTCCACTTTTCTTGTTAAGTCAATATAATTGTCATTTTGAAATCCTTGTGTTTTATAAAAGCCTTAGCGAACACTCTGATTTTGACCCAGTGCTATGTATCAAGACTGTACAGATCAGGCCATTCTCCTGGTCCAGTAAATATAACTGGCATACAAAGTCCTGGGATTACAACCTTGATGCATCTTGCAAATCCCTTTCTAATGCCAACTTGAAATTAGCTATTTTGAGCTCTTACCATTTTTCCAGTTGGTAATTTTATAAAGTGTCATGTGTTTTTATTTGTATGGCAGCCTAATCTTTGCAAGAAATTGTGCTTTGAATTTAACTTGTAGCACTTTCATTTTTCTTTGTATTGGAGTTGGATATAGCAGCAGGTAGTATAGAGAAATATTTTATTACACTCCCTTCAAATTATCTCTAATGCATGTGACCCGGCACAATAAACCCCCTGTTAGGCGATTTCAAGACATGACCCAGTTAGTTGAATAAGCAAATTTCTTCAGTATCAGTAGACCATTATATATTAATCTAACTTGGGAATGGACCAATTAGCTTTCAATTTCTTCTTTTACTTCATGCTCTTAATCATTGATAGAAGAGTAGTCATTCTAAACTACAATGACAATAGTGAATATGGTTGCTTGTTTGCAACATTCTGATAACAAAACATTTTCTGTCTTTACACCTTACTTACAGGAAGAGATGACAATGGTTGACGTCCTCAAAAAGCAGGGTTAACTCTTAAGGAGCTGTATGCCCCTTACGTTGAGGATTGGTTTGCCTGCTAATCACAGTTTATGAGCTTAATAATTACAGTAGTTCCTTATTTTACCCTTTTGCTTTTAGAAGTTTTGAAAAATATCTTGTGATTTTGGAGACCATGGAATGCATTTGACTTCATCCTCATGTTTTATAAACCACTCTTGAATTTTTAAGAGGGAATTATCATTGCAAAGAATATTGGGAACATGATAACAACAATGTATTTAACCAAGAAAGGACAGTTTCTTTCACCAATTAAACACACTGGACCCAAATTTCAAACTCACACTTACAAGTAATAGGGAGACGATACCATTTCTGGATGTTCAGGTAATTAGAACAAATGATAAACTTCACAGTCACATTTATTCAAAACCTATGGATATGAATAATTTAGTACACTATGACAGTTTTCATCCCGAGCATTTAAAAAAAGGTTTACCATATAGTCAATTCCTTCGGGTTAAGAGGATAGTGTCCCAAGAGACAGAGATAGACACTGATATAGACTATATGAGTAAGATAATTTTGGAGAGAGGTTATCCATCAACCCTATTATAAAAACACAGGGAGAGGATACAGGGACTCCCAAGGGAACAAACATTACAAAACAGAACAGTACAAAAAGAGATGGAACGCCATGTCCAGAAACTGGTACTCAAACATTGGAAGATCTTTTTTAATTTATCCTTGGAATTTAACAATCCTCCTCTTTTTTCTTTTCAGGGAGCGAGAAATTTAAGAGATATTCTAGTAGCCTGACATAGGAAGTTCCAAAAGACAAGTGAGATTTTTTTCTGAACCCAAAAAGGGCACTTTCCCATGTTTTGGATGCTCAAGTTGCAACAGTGTAATTAAAAGGGAATATGTTATGCACCCGCATACAGGTAAAAGATACCGCATTAATGATTATTACACGTGTAATTCTGATTATGTAATTTACATACTGAAATGCCCATGTGGACTGATATATGTGGGGGAAACCACCAGATCGGTGAAGGTTCGCATATACGAACACAAGAGGAACATAAGGGGGGCACTGCAGACAGGGAATTGCACGGCACCGGTACCTCAGCATTTTAAACAATGCGGACACAATATTAACCAATTAAGGTACTCCTCATGCAAAAATAATCCAAATGGATTAGTATTCTAGTATGGGTCTCAATGAAGACTATGATCTAAAACATTTTGTATGAGCCTTAACGGCCATGGGTTCTTGTATATAAGGTGACAGAGTGCCCACTTTTG
Source organism: Pelobates fuscus (assembly GCF_036172605.1). NCBI lineage: Eukaryota > Metazoa > Chordata > Amphibia > Anura > Pelobatidae > Pelobates > Pelobates fuscus. The sequence continues at coordinate 340,000,997 of NC_086318.1, read as the reverse complement.
GGCTCAGATGTTTAGGATTATGTGTATTTTTTCATTACTCTATAATTCCTTCTGCAGTGCATTACCCAATGACCAGCCATGGTCTGACCCACTTGTGTAGTTCTTTGACATGCAACGGAAATGACCAACTACTGGTCCACTACTTGAACATCTTCAAGGTCCTCCCATACAGGAGCATCATGAACATGTATATGAAATACTCTGTTGGTAAGCATAAAATATACTCTATTGCTTATAAATCTTACATTTATCTGGCCACAAAAACACTCCTTTGTTCTTCATAGCCCCTGGACATTAATTTAGCAAGTGATAAGTTCCGTTAGCCTCTATAATCAAGTGTATAACACAATAGCATAAATCAAGGTATTTTTCAATAGATTCTTATGTGAACTGTAGTAACCAACTTGTCCACTACTAGTGAGTGGCGCTGTGGATCCTAATCTCTTTCTACATTATATTTGAACTCCCACAGCCACCATACATCAGAATAATGGCGGGAAGTCGGCCATTAAAACAGACCAATTTTACTTTCTACACCAGGGCCATTTGAAGGGACACAACTTCCCGTGCGCGCAGCCCCAGATCTGCCTACCCTCATCCTGCTGTTACATGCTGCTCCATCCTGCTGCTACTTAGGAATCCCTGCATACAGAGTGAAGGAGATCTGCAGTGGATGTAGCCATCCTTTTTTCTACTCTCAGGAGAATCAATACAGTATGACTGTCCACCAGGAGGCTTCCTTATATACATTTTGGTGAGATCTAACCTAGACTTATTTACAGAATGTCTTTTTGATTTTTCATCAATTTTTCATTTTGCATTTTTTTTTATTGTTATTTTTTTTCTATATTGGATCCTCCACCATGCATTCAGGATTGGGACAGATCATTGACACTTAGAGTATACTTTAGGAACTCTGCTGCACAGATTACGGACATCTGTGTGCGCTCCACTTTTCCAGTTATTTGCTTTGTGCATAGGAATTGCAGGCAAGCAGTATTGTGCATATATATTTGTTTGTAGTTTAGTGTATTGAGTTATATATTTATGGTGATTTGGCACTAAGCACTTTAAGAAATGTTTTTCACTTTATATATGGTCGACAAGTTATGTGAATTGAGATATGTTTACTTCTACATAGGAGAAATTAGCCCTCTTACCTATACTTCTATGTTGTGTCAATAAACTACAATTTTTTCTATTTTGCTTTAAAATTGAGTGCGATATCATTTTGGTATCTTCTATAATTATATGGTGGGTCTTTAGAGGTGACCCAGATACCTGCACCAAAGGTAATATTGAGTGAAAGTATCATTGGATGTTTTGGTATAAACCTACAACCCCCAACAGTTGAACATATTTGATTGCTGATGCATTAGCCCAATGACCTATTTCACCAACCCTGTAATGTGCAAAGTCCATCTGGTCCTGTAGTATGAATTCATATCCTTTGATTTTTTTTTTTTTTTTTATTGTTTGCCCTTATCATGATGAAGCTCTCATCATGTTAAACTGTGGATACTATATAGTGAGTTGAAGGCATCTATTGAGGGACAAAATGTTTTTTCCCTTTATTAAGCATCACACTTCCCAAAACAAGGATTTGATTTCCCCCAGCTAACAAAAGAAAATTAGCAAATGTATATTGGTAAAATAGTCTCACACTAGGATCACTGACAAAACGTCTGCCAATCTCAGATCCCCCAGTTGTTTTAAGGACTGTTGGCTTGATACAGGAGAAAGCTAAACATAATCTAAAGCTAAACCTAGGTAGATCAAGGATAAACACACAGGATGACTCAGTAGCTGAAGTCAAAGTGTCTAGAATAATCCTGCTTGTTTTATTGCTTCTCCTTTTTTCTCCTCTGTTGGGCAATTGTTCTTTGAATACAATCAACATTTAGTGAGTGCCCCTAACCATTATTCATCTTTTGATTGCTACCTTTTGATTGGACAGGAGATCCAGCAAACATGATTGATGATCCAGCAAACATCATGGTGAACAAAGCTGCTTATTTGCCTACACCCAAAAAACTTCAGCAAAAAATGAAAATAATGAAACTCTTCCTTTACATTCCTATTTTTTTGGTGCCAGGAATGGTAATCTAAAGGAAGTTGAAGCATGTGATGGATCGGAAATCAGAATTTTACCCAATAACGCAAAATGCAATTCTGCTGCAAACATATCTAATATTAAATAATTTAGCAGTTTTTTGTGATCACTGCTTCTGCAATTCATTCAGGGCATATTCTTAAATTATAGGGGCAAGGTTTTAGAAATAATTTCAGGAATTATTATTTTACTGAAAGAGCAGTGGATGCATGGAATAGCATTCCACCTTGTAGAGATTAACATAGTGAGGGATTTGAAGCATGCATGGGATAGGCATAAGGCTATCCTAGATATAAGATAAGGCCAGGCAGGGCCAGATTAAGTGGGCCTGGTGCTGACAATTATGATGGGCCTAATTACAGAAGCTTATCTACAGAAAACACTAAAACAGTTATACGTCCCAAGCATCATGTATCTGACGGAGGAGGTGCTGGAGGTAAAGTCACAGGATATAGCTATCAGAAATCACATACCCTATTTTAATCTCTCGCTTTCATCTTTCAAGTACCGTATATACTCGAGTATAAGATGAGTTTTTCAGCACATTTTTTTTGTGCTGAAAACCCCCCACTCGTCTTATACTCGAGTTAATGTCTGTATTATGGCAACTCACATTGCCATAATACAGATCAGGACCGCCGGACTCATTACAAGCCCGGCGGTCCTGTTGGGGGCTGGCAGGAAGCGTTTACTTACCTTTCCTGCAGCTCCTGTCAGCTCCCTTCTCTCTTCTGCGTTCCGGTCAGCTCCCTCTGCAAGTCTCGCGAGAGCCGCGGGGTCATGCTCCGCGCGACACTCACACCGCGAGACTTGCAGTGGGGAGCTGACCAGACCGGAGGTGAGAGAAGGGAGCTGACATGAGCTGCAGGAAAGGTAAGTAACAGCTCTCTGCCAGCCCCCTCCACTGAACTGCCAATGCCACTGGACCACCAGGGAATGAGAGCCCCCTCCATGGCCAGCTAACAAGCAGGGAGGGGGGACAAAAATATAAAAACAAATTTAAATAATAAAATAAAAATAATATAAAAATAAAATATAATATATATAAAAAAATTATATTAAAATAATAATAATAATTAAAAAAAATAATAATAAAAATGCCCACCCCCCCACCAAGGCTCTGCATCACACACACAAACACACTCTGCATCACACACACACACACACTACATTCGTACACACACACACACACACACTGCATTCATACACACACACACTGAATTCATACACACACACACTGAATTCATACACACACACTGCATTCATACACACACACTACATTCACACACACACACACACACACTGCATTCATACACACACACACACACACACCACATTCATACAAACACACTGCATTTTATATACACACACACACACACACTGCATTCATTATATACACACACTGTAAATAAATATTCAATTAATATAATTTTGGGGGGATATAATTTTATGTAGAAATTTACCAGTAGCTGCTGCATTTCCCACCCTAGTCTTATACTCGAGTCAATACGTTTTCCCAGTTTTTGGGGGTAAAATTAGGGGTCTCGACTTATATTCGGGTTGACTTATACTCGAGTATATACGGTAAATCCATACCCTCTAACTGCAGTGTAATTGCAGGATTTCAGTGGACAGGGTAAAAGGGCATTCACTGATGTGAATAACATAATCAGAACCACCAAAAGGGACAAACATGCCAAAAAAGGGAGCGTTTCTGCACAAGAATTAGATAGTCAGCCTCTCCAAGCATCTATTGTACGTTTCAGCTGGGGTGGCAAACACCCCAGAGTACCTAAAGCTTTACTATTGAGAAATGTGACGAACGAAGGAATGGGAATACCAAATATAAAAGCATATTATCATTCAGCCATTTTAATGAATGTCATCAGCGCTCATTCAACGGATTATTCCCCCCAATGGGTAGCAATAGAAAGTAACTATTGTGGAACACAAGACCTTTCAACAACACTCAGGAAACTTTATCAAATGAGGCAAAGAACAGAAAATATGTTATCTTCCACTAAACATCTTCTTAGAATCTGGGACACTTGATTGCGACCCCAATTAAAATGTTATTCTACTGTAATGGTACATTTCCCTATCAGAAATGGGAAAGAGTAGGTATCACACATTTATTTCATTTATGCAATATAGAGGGCCTTACATCTTTTCCAGCATTGCAAGAAGAATTTTTACTGCCCTCAAATTTTACATTTGCTTATCCTCAAATTAAAGCGAGGGTAATTATAAACGAGGCCTGGAAGTTTGAGGGTTCTGCGCAGTGTCTTAGCTGTTCCTAGAACTGCACTCTTCTGGACAGCCATCTCAGATGTCCCACCTGGAATCTTTTGAAACCACTCCCCCAAATTGGGAGTCACAGCCCTGAGTGCTCCTATCACAACTGGGACTACTACTGCCTTCACTTTACACATCCTTTCTAGTTCTTCTTTCAGTCCTTGCTATTTGTCCACCTTCTCATGTGTACCTGATGACCAGTAGGGCATATCTGTTGATGGCTTGGATCTTGTTCTTGCCATCTAAGATCTAAGATCGTCATGCCCGGTTCGGCCGGAAAACTTGCACACCTAAGGCACGTACGGGGACCGACCTTAGGTGTGATGTATATGTCCCCTAAATTGACTAAGAACCGTTTCCTTGTCAAAGTAACCTTATCTTTCAAGAACACTACTGTTCAGTGTGAGGCTATGATTGACTCTGGGGCAGCGGAGAATTTCCTAGACAAAGAATTCTCTGCAAAACATCTCCTGCCCTTAAGACATAAAGAGAAACCTATAGCAGTCGAGGCCATTGATGGAAGGCCTCTTACCCAGCCTTTCATCACACACGAAACTCTGCCAATCACTGTTTCAGTGGGTATTCTCCACTCTGAAGAAATGACCTTTCAAATCATATCTTCACCTACAGTTCCGATAATACTCGGTTTCCCTTGGCTCCTGAAACACAATCCACGTTTGGATTGGATTGAAGGAGAGATTGTGAGTTGGGGTGAGAGATGCAAAGGTGTTTGCTTTAAGCAAATCCCACAACCTATTGGTACCATTAATGTTCCTGTTGCACCTCCCTTGACCACACAAATTCCACCGCAGTATATGGATTTGAAAGAGGTATTTAACAAGGTCCAGTCAGAAGGGTTACCTCCTCATAGACCTTATGACTGTACTATAAACGTATTACCAGGGACTATGCCTCCCAAGGGAGGAGTCTATGCCTTGTCCCCCCAGGAAAATCTTTGTTTGGAGGAATATATTAAGGATGCTCTCAGAAAGGGTCATATCCGTAGGTCCTCCTCACCAGCCGGGGCTGGATTCTTCTTTGTCTCTAAAAAAGAAGGAGACCTACGCCCCTGTATTGATTATAGGGTTTTGAATAGGATTACCATAAAAAATGCCTACCCTATTCCCCTTATATCAGAGCTGTTTGACAGATTGAAGGGAGCTCGAGTCTTTACCAAGCTCGATCTCCGAAGTGCATACAATCTAGTCAGGATTAAGGACGGTCACGAATGGATGACCGCATTTAACACCAGAATGGGACATTACGAATACCTGGTTATGCCGTTTGGATTATGTAACGCTCCAGCGGTATTCCAGGATTTTATGAACGATGTCCTAAGAGAGTACCTTCACATGTTCGTTCTAGTGTACTTGGACGACATTCTCATCTATTCCCCAGACCTAGAGACACATCACGAACATGTGAGAATTGTACTGAAAACCCTGTTACAGAACGGCCTTTACTGTAAACTGGAGAAATGCCAGTTTGACCAAACGGAGATACAATTCCTTGGATAGGTTATATCTCCGTCTGGTTTCCAGATGGATCCCCGCAAACTGGAGGCAGTCTTACAGTGGCCATTACCCAAGGGTCTTAAAGCTACTCAACGCTTTATAGGTTTTGCGAATTACTACAGCAAATTCATAAAGGGATTTTCCTCCGTGATTTCCCCTATAACCAATTTAACCAAAAAAGGAGCAAATTGTATATCTTGGCCCAAAGAAGCAAGAGAGGCATTTGAACGGTTAAAATCTTTATTTTCCTCAGCACATGTCCTGACCCATCCTGATCCAACCAAACAATTTATCCTAGAGGTGGATGCATCAGAGACAGGAGTTGGAGCCATTCTGTCTCAAAGAGAAAGTCCTGATACGCCTTTACATCCCTGTGGATTTTACTCTCGCAAACTCACACCTGCAGAGAAGAATTATGACATAGGGAATAGGAAACTTTTGCACATTGTACTTGCCCTTAAGGAATGGAGGCATCTCTTGGAAGGTTCCAAAGAGCCACTTTTGATCTTTACTGATCATAAGAATTTGGCTTATATTGGGGACGCTAAGAGACTGTCCTCTCGTCAGGCTAGATGGTCATTGTTCCTCTCCCGATTCAATTTCGTAATTACGTACAGGCCTGGTACTAAAAACACCAAGGCAGATGCACTTTCTAGGCAGTTTGAGACAGATGAAGTTCCGGAACAGGTGCTATATCCTATTATACCTCCTGAATGCCTCATTGCCACTACAGTTTCCGAAGTGTCTTCTCCACTCTTCTGTGCCATAATAGCAGATCAAACTTAGGCACCTGTGGGAAAACCTCCGGACAAACTGTATGTGTCACCTCAGTTTCGAAAGAAGGTACTAGATTTGTTCCATGACAACCTCACAGCGGGCCATCCTGGAATCCATAAAACTCTCTCTGCCATCTCCCGGAGGTTTTGGTGGCCTGCTCTTAGAAACGATATCAAAGATTATGTTGGGGCATGTCAAATATGTGCCGTTTCTAAAGTTCCTCCTAGATCGCCTCCTGGACTGTTACAACCACTGCCCATACCTAGTGCTCCTTGGACCCACTTAGCCATGGATTTCATTGTGGATCTACCCAGTTCAAACGGGTTTAATACAGTCCTTATGGTTATCGATAGATTCACAAAGATGGCACATTTTGTCCCCCTTAAAAAATTACCATCTGCTCAAGATCTAGTTCAAATATTCTTGAGAGAGATCTTTCGGTTGCACGGTGTACCCAAAAGCATAGTATATGACAGAGGTACCCAGTTTGTTTCTAGGTTTTGGCGTTCCTTTTGTAAACAATTGGGCATCGAACTCTCCTTTTCGTCGGCGTATCACACTCAAACAAATAAAGCAGCAGAGAGGGCGAATCAGTCTTTAGAAGCCTATTTACGTTGCTTTATAAATGCCAATCAGTCTAACTGGTATGAGCTCTTACCCATGGCTGAGTTCGCCAGGAACAACGCCACTCATGAATCTTCTAATCATAGTCCATTCTTTGTAAATCAGGGTTATCACCCCGCTGTTTTTCCTTCTGAATTCTCAGACACGGAAATTCCTGCCTTGAACACCCGTTTAGAATCAATTCATGATACCTGGGATTCCGTCCATTCAGCTCTGCAAAAAGCTTCATTACGAGCAAAGGCCCAAGCTGACAAAAAACGGGGCGCTAATCATGTATATCTTCCAGGTGACAGGGTGTGGCTCTCCACAAAACATATCAAACTTAAGGTCCCGTCCATGAAATTTGCCCCTTGGTACATAGGTCCCTTTCGAGTTACCCAACGTATTAATCCAGTGACCTATTCTTTGGCACTACCGGCTCATATGAGAATTGCGAATACTTTCCATGTGTCTCTGCTCAAGCCCCTTACTTGCAATCGCTACACCAGGTTATCCACTCCTCCTCCGCCCTTGGTAGTGGGTGATCAAGAAGAATATGAAGTCCGTTCTATAATGGACTCCAAATTATCCAGAGGTGTCTTGTCCTATCTCGTTGACTGGAAGGGTTATGGTCCCGAGGAACGTTGTTGGGTTCCTGCTGACCGGGTCCATGCGCCCCGTCTTATTCGGTCATTTCACAACAGCTTTCCTCTTAAGTTGGGTCCTTCCCGCCCGGTGCGCGGTCTTCGAGTGGGAGGTACTGTTGCGGTCACCGGCCCGCCGAGCCTCACGGCCGTGCCCGACCGGCATGACCGCACCGACTACACGAGCTTACCTGCTCGTCGGCGAGCCAGAAACCGCGCACGTAGTTCTTCCGGGCATCACGCCCGAATCCAATATGGCGCCGACCACGTGGTCGCGTCTATGGATAGCCCCGCCCCCGAGAATTATACTAACGTGTGCGTGACGTCACGACGTCAACGCACACGCACGTTCTGGGGTCAGAGGTCGCCCTCTGACCAATCATAGCTTAGAGAGGGGTATTTAAACCCCTAATTCACCCCAGTACTTTGCCCTGTCGTGGTTTCAGTTTCCTGATTTCCTGAAAGTGCTATTTTCGTGTTTCTGATTTCCTGGTATCCTGATCCTTGGCGTTTCCCTGGTTATTCTGATCTCTGGTTTCCCTGACTTGGCTTGTTTAATCGGTATTGAGTATTTTCTGGCTTCCTTGACCTCGGCTTTCCCTTTGACCATTCTCTGTCTCTAGCGTATTAGTCCGGCCATTCTAAGGTCCGGTTTACGCTCTATCCTGTTATTTTCCTTTTCTTACTTATGTATATGTTTACATAGATTCTGCGTGCTGGACCACATTACTAGCCGTGACAATTCTTCACCTTTAAGTTCTGTATTTGTATCTTTATTAATTTTAATGTTGGATTATCACACAATTAAGTTATGCAGCGATATGTATGTTTTATCATGTAACACTTTGAATATGACTGCAATTTATGCATTGAACACTTATATCACCATAAAAAAAATATTTATTGAAATACTTTTATTAGTAAATTGAAAGACTTTCACCAGCAATCAAAGTATCTGTTGTCAGGATCGGGACAGGGATCCAACACGCAGCGTACAAACAGTAGCCAGATACGTATACCGGACCTTAGAATGGCCGGACTAACGTAAGTAGTACTGAGAGAATAGTCAAAGACAAGCCGAGGTCGAGGGTAACAGAAGGCAGGAGAGCGAGAGACAAGCCGAATCAAGGATACAGAGGTAAGCAGAGTAGAATAAGCAAGCCGGGTCAAAACCAAAGGGAATAAGCAGAACACAAGCACTGAGTGACTAGAACAAGCTAGAACCACGACAGGGCAATGAGCTGACGAGAGAAGCTCCGTTAAATACCCTGTTCCGAAAAGTAACCACGCCTCTGAGGCGTCCTGATTGGTCCTGCAGCAATTGACTGACAGGTCGTTCTGGTAGTCTCCTGACGACTTCCGGACGTGATGCTGTAAAAGGCAGTCACTTCCTCGCGGCCGGCTTTGCACGACCGGATAGACCGCGAGGAAGGAAGCCATCAGACCGTCTGGATGAAGGAACTGCTAAGTCTCTACCTCTTTCGGAGGTAGAGACCACAGGTACCCTGACATCTGTATATAAGGATAGACTGAAGCATTAGACTACATTCCGTCTCTGAAGAAGTAGGGCTTCACCTACAAAACGCGTAAGACAGACCAATAAGGCAGGATACAGATCAACTACACCAGCAGAAGATCATTCTACACAAAGAACCCTCAGGGAACACGTCTACCGAGATCGCCTGTTTCGTCCGTCCCCTGGAGTGAGGTCCTGTCAGGACGCACTCACAGATACACGCCGTCCTCACCGGCAGTTGCATTCAGGAGGCGAGTTGGCACAATCCAATCCACATCCATCCTCAGCCGATCCGAGGGTTCATACCACCAATTGACACTCATTAGACTGGTAACATCATCATGAACTGTTCCTGATCTGTATTTTATGGTTTTCATATATATTTTTTATTGTTTAATAAACTGGTTTCTTTCATTCGATCCAGTTTCTGCAACTCACTTCAGTCTATAGCGATACATTTATTGCTCCAAGCAAACAGTTCCATATACTGTGTTGCTATTCCCTCATATATTTTTATTATTTTTTATCTTTGCTGATACAAAGTATATTATTCAGTGGAAGTGTCATTTACCCTGCACCCTTCAGGGATAGAGACACTAACACTGTACATTGATACATTGTCAATTGATTTAATACTTTTATTCTTATATTATTTTCACTTTGTCCACCCTTTATGTGCATAATTCATCACATTTTTTCCAAGCCTACTCTGATGTTTATCAGTTATATTTTCATTCTATCTATTTTCTAAACTCCAATCCCTATTTTACATTTCTTAAAGGCGCAGTACCTAATTTCCACAACTATTTATTTTTATATAATTTTAAGCTTTCATATCACATGTGACTTTTAACTATCCCATTAAGCCATCATCACAAGTCAGCTCCTGGTTTCCACGCACTATCTTTTAGAGTGTTGTCTTCTTGTTACTATTTATAGGTTTTTGTGTGTAGCGGAGGGCAGGTATTAAAGACCACAATCTCCGCTGGTTCCACGAGTACATCCACAGTCAGCGCTGAAGGGTAAGACAAATCCCCAAATCCTCCCAATAACCGGACGAAACACAGTCTGGGAGTCAACTAACTCGTTTTATTCACAGCTGGCATATTTATACAGTTCCCCATGCAAGGGGTTTCCAGACAGTAAATCCAGGGGATTTCTCCCATCATACATTGTAACTTTCCCAACAGGCTGTGCTGCACGAGAAGGATACACCCACTAAAATGGACGATTAAGTGGATTATCCCCTCGTGCAGCAGAACTGACAATCTATATTAAAATACGGTTTTCACATTTTATTCGGTAGATTTAAATGACCGAACGTTCGGCAGGTAGCTGGGGTCTGAGCGCACCTTTCGTGAGAATACCGCTCAGATCCCGGCGGAATTGACCGAACGCCGCACAAATATAACTTTACATAGAAGTTCCCCTCAATCTGTCGAACATATCCAGGGGAACGATTCTACCGAAAAACCGGGCTCCCGAATGGCTTGGAAGTGCAGCGGTGCTCGCATCATCGAGTAGCCGTTTTTGGTTCCAGGCACTCGACGACCAAGCACCGCTGCCAAATAGACGAATCCAAGATGGCCGACCGCCGCATGGTCGGTAGTCGAACGACGGCCACCCAGAATAGTCTATAATTACCGATTGCAACATTGTTGCAATCGGTTAACAATTGCCACACGACCCTAAGTGTGTGGTCTATCAGGGGAGCCCTTATTCGTTCGGCGAACGGCTTAAGTCACCGCTGTTCGTCGAACGAAGTCTTTGTATGCTGGTAGCTTACGGCTGCCAGCATGCGAATCGCCCTAACATAACACATACACAGCAAATATACATGGCACATAATACAGCCTCCAGACAACCTTCCCAGATTATAGTTCCACAGTGGCTAGGTTTGCCACAATGCTCCCCCAAAATCAAGCCGGCATACACAGTCTGATCCCAACGGATCGGCTTGGGGAGGTCCGGGAAAATACTCACAGATCACTTTTCAAGTTCAGTTTGTCTAGATAACCCGTCGGCGTTACCGTTTTGCTTCCCTGGGCGATAGTGTATCGTAAAGTCAAAGGGCTGCAGCGCCAAACTCCAGCGCAGCAGCCGGCCGTTGTCTCCTGCTACACGGTTAAGCCACACCAACGGGTTGTGATCTGTGAGTAGGGAGAAAGGTTGTCCGTACAAATAGGGCTGTAATTTCTTAAGGGCCCACACCACGGCCAGGCACTCCTTCTCAATGGCGGCGTAGCTTACTTCGCGTGGTAATAGCTTTCGGCTCAAGTATGCTACGGGGTGTTCTCCGCCATCAGGTCCAACTTGGCTCAGCACTGCCCCCAATCCAAACATTGAAGCGTCTGTGTGGACAAGAAATCGTTTAGTTGGATCAGGAGCATTCAGTACTGGAGCATTGATTAGTGCCGTTTTTAGTTGTTGGAAGGCCTGGTCACACTCTGGGGCCCAGATAACCTGTCGAGGAAGATTTTTACGGGTCAAGTCAGTCAGGGGTTTGGCCAGGGCGCTATAATTGGGTACAAACTTCCTATAGTACCCGGCGGTACCTAGAAATGCTAACACCTGGGTTTTCGTTCTAGGGGTTGGCCATTTAGCTACCGCTTCTACTTTAGCAGGTTCGGGTTTCTGTCGCCCGCTTCCCACCCTGTGGCCCAAGTACTGCACCTCTGCCATCCCTATATGGCATTTACTGGGTTTCAGCGTCAATCCTGCCTCTCCAATGCGATCGAGTATGGCCCCTATGTGTTGTAGATGTTCGGCCCAGGTCTGACTGAATATAGCTATATCGTCTAAATAGGCACAGGCGTATTCCTGGAATCCATCCAGTAGCCGATCTACCATCCGCTGGAAGGTTGCCGGAGCGTTTTTCATCCCGAATGGCATGACCCTAAATTGATACAAGCCAAACAGGGTGACAAACGCCGACTTAGGGATGGCATCCTCGGCTAGTGGAATCTGCCAGTATCCTTTGCATAGATCTATGGTAGTGAGATACTGACCCCGTGCCATCTTATCCAGCAGCTCGTCTATCCGGGGCATCGGGTAGGCATCAGACACCGTTTTGTCATTTAGCCTCCGGTAGTCGACACAGAAACGTGTCGTGCCGTCCTTTTTGGGTACCAACACTACCGGCGATGCCCAGGGGCTATCTGAATGCTCGATCACCCCTAGCTGTAACATTTCCGCTATTTCCTTTTCCATGTGAGCCCTGACGGCTTCAGGAACGCGGTACGGAGTCTGCCGCATGGGTAGCTGTCCTGGGGTTTCAACTCGGTGGGTGGCCAGCTGAGTGTACCCTGGTAAATTGGAGAAGGTAGCTCCTTTCGCTACGATCAACTCTTGTACCTGGGCACGCTCCTGTGGGCTTAGCCGCTCCCCCAGCTGAACCCCCTTGGAGGGCTCGGTCTGCTCCTCCGGTTCCAATAGGTCGGGTAGGGGTAAATTCTCCTGATCCTCCGAGGCTGAGGCGCATATCGCCGCCACGTCCTCTATCCTCTCATGGTAGGGTTTGAGCATGTTCACATGGAGCATGCGTCTCTTCCCTACCCCTGAGCAGGGGCCAATCACGTAGGTGGTGTCACACTTCTGTTCCACCACCTGGTATGGGCCTTGCCAGATGGCCTGCAGCTTGTCTGTGCGGACAGGTTTTAAAATCAAAACCTTCTGTCCCACCTGAAAGCTGCGGTCCCTGGCTCCCTTATCGTACCAACGGCGCTGGCGTTGCTGGGCCGCCTGAAGGTTGGTGCGCACCTCCTGAGTCAGCGCCTCCAGACGGTCCCTGAACTCCAGCACGTAGGATACGATAGGGGTTCCATCTGGGCTACTCTCTCCCTCCCAATGCTCTCTAATGAGATCTAATGGTCCCCGCACCCTCCTCCCGAATAACAATTCAAACGGGGAAAATCCGGTGGACTCTTGGGGTACCTCTCTATAGGCGAAAAGTAAATGGGGTAGAAAACGTTCCCAGTCTCGGTGTGCCTCCCCAAACGTACGGAGCATTTGCTTTAACGTACCATTAAATCTTTCGCATAAACCATTGGACTGGGGATGGTATGCGGAATTTATTATGGGCTTAATGCCACATATTTTCCATAGTTGCTGAGTGACCTCGGCGGTGAATTGGGTGCCCCTATCAGATATTATTTCTTGGGGAAACCCTACCCGGGAGAATATTTTCATCAATGCCTCGGCTACTGTCTCGGCATGGATATTTGAGATAGCTACGGCCTCGGGGTATCGGGTGGCATAGTCCACTACCGTCAAGATATACTTTTTACCGGAGGGACTGGGTTTGGATAGTGGCCCCACTATGTCTACGGCCACTCTACTGAACGGTTCGGAAATGATCGGGAGGGGACATAATTTCGCTTTGTGGCGGTCACCTCTTTTGCCTACTCGCTGACATATATCACAGGACGTGCAGTAGTGTCTCACATCTTTAGAAATCCCTGGCCAGAAAAATGCATGTGTCAATCTATATCGGGTGCGAGTCACCCCTAGATGTCCGGATAAGGGTATATCGTGCGCAATCTTAAGTAGCTCGGGCCGGTACTTTTGGGGAACCACTAACTGTTTGGTAGACACTGTGGCGGACCCCCCCACTCCTCGTTCTGCAATGCGATATAGTAGCCCTTTTTCCCACGTATACCGCTCCCCCTCTGTCCCCGCTTGGTCATTGCGTACCCTGTCCCTATACACCTGTAATGTGGGATCTGCTTTTACCTCGGCTTCAAACTTAGCTGGGGTATCCCAGGACATACGTATCGGGTGAGGGTCTTGGTCTCTTACCTGAGCCTCAGAGTGTGTAGGTGGAGCCGTGGTGCGGGCTTGTTGCCGGGTGGTGACTGGTTGTGCCTCTTGGTAGGGAGCTTGGGGAACAAAAGCAGAGGTCATCTGTCCTAGGTCATTCCCCAGTACCACATCCGCAGGTAGGTTTTGCATGAGACCTACTTCTACAACTCCCTCCCCCACACCCCAATTCAAATGTACTTTAGCAGTGGGCAAACGGTACACTGCTCCCCCTGCTACCCTCACGGCCACTGATCCCCCAGTGTGAGCGGTCCCGGAAACTAGGTGGGGTGCAATCAAAGTGAGGGTGGCTCCGGAATCGCGAAGCCCCTGTAACTCTTTCCCCTCCAGCGTTACCAGCTGCCGATGATGTTGTCTGTTGTCAGTAGCTCTGACCGACATCACCTCATGTAATACTCCTAGTGGTTCCTCCGGTTGTACACTCCACAGTTCTTGGGCCGCTGGTTCCCGCTGATAATAGTGGGCTGCAGCCCTTGGGGCTGGGTTTGGTCGGGCTTGGTTCCAGGTGGGTCTGCCCCGGTTTTGGGTGCATTCCCGGGCTATATGCCCCCACTGTTTGCAAGAGTGGCACTGGATATTGGCACGGCCGTTGTACCGGGAAGCCGGTGGTACATTCCCTGGGGCCGTGCGAAAAGGGGTTGTAGTGGGACTTGGGGTAATGGGAGTGCTGGGTGACCCCGTGGGTCGTGGGTAGCCCTTGGAGAGGGTTACCTGATGTCTCCTTGCGTCAAAATGCTGGTCGGCCAATTGTGCCGCCTCGGTTAGGGTGAGAGGTTTCCTGTCTCTTACCCATTCTTGGGTCATTGGAGCTAGTCCATCAAAAAATTGCTCCAGCAGTAGTAACTGCCGCAATCCTTCCATGGTCGTGGCTTGGCTCGCTTGTATCCACCCTTTGGATGCTTGGTCTAACTTGTGTGCCCACTCGGCATGTGAGTCTTTCTCTGGTTTCTTTAGGTCTCTAAATTTTCGCCGGTAGGCTTCTGGGGTGATGGCGTACCGGTCTAGTATCGCTCGTTTTACTTTCTCATAGTCCTTGCTGTCCTCGCTGGGTACAGCGCGGTATGCATCGGCTGCCCGCCCTGCTAGTCTGCTTGCCAGCAGGGGGACCCATGTGGGTCGTGCCAAGTCATGTAAATCACACAGCCTCTCAAAATCTTGTAAAAACCCATCGATTTCCTCCTTCTCCTCGCAAAATACTTTAAATGCTTGATAAGGAACTTTGGGTGGTACCTGGCTGTGTGATGACTCGGTCGTGGTCCCGGTCCGAGGGGTTGCATACTGTGGGCTGTGTGCCATCACGTACTCCTGCACATTCGCCATTACTAGGTTCATCATGTCCGCTGATATAGGCTGTGGTAAAAATGCCAGCCTGGTCCTCATTTCTCTCTCATAGAGCGTTTCTTCCATGACTACTGGGGGTGTAGCGCTGCGGGCTTGGTCTCCCTCCATTAGCTCGGCAATTAGTACAGCCTTAGGTTTGCTGCTGGCTACTTTACCCCTGGCTTCCAGTAGATCTTTTAGTGTCTGTTTCTTTAATTTAGAATAATCCGTCTCCATTCACTTCGGTAGTCGGTTCTTTCGTTGGGTTCTGCTTGCCATTCCCTTTTCCTCCTTCAGCAGTTACGATTTGCACGAATTGCGCTCTTTCGGCTGTAAGGTCGGATCCCGTCGCTTGCCACCAATTGTAGCGGAGGGCAGGTATTAAAGACCACAATCTCCGCTGGTTCCACGAGTACATCCACAGTCAGCGCTGAAGGGTAAGACAAATCCCCAAATCCTCCCAATAACCGGACGAAACACAGTCTGGGAGTCAACTAACTCGTTTTATTCACAGCTGGCATATTTATACAGTTCCCCATGCAAGGGGTTTCCAGACAGTAAATCCAGGGGATTTCTCCCATCATACATTGTAACTTTCCCAACAGGCTGTGCTGCACGAGAAGGATACACCCACTAAAATGGACGATTAAGTGGATTATCCCCTCGTGCAGCAGAACTGACAATCTATATTAAAATACGGTTTTCACATTTTATTCGGTAGATTTAAATGACCGAACGTTCGGCAGGTAGCTGGGGTCTGAGCGCACCTTTCGTGAGAATACCGCTCAGATCCCGGCGGAATTGACCGAACGCCGCACAAATATAACTTTACATAGAAGTTCCCCTCAATCTGTCGAACATATCCAGGGGAACGATTCTACCGAAAAACCGGGCTCCCGAATGGCTTGGAAGTGCAGCGGTGCTCGCATCATCGAGTAGCCGTTTTTGGTTCCAGGCACTCGACGACCAAGCACCGCTGCCAAATAGACGAATCCAAGATGGCCGACCGCCGCATGGTCGGTAGTCGAACGACGGCCACCCAGAATAGTCTATAATTACCGATTGCAACATTGTTGCAATCGGTTAACAATTGCCACACGACCCTAAGTGTGTGGTCTATCAGGGGAGCCCTTATTCGTTCGGCGAACGGCTTAAGTCACCGCTGTTCGTCGAACGAAGTCTTTGTATGCTGGTAGCTTACGGCTGCCAGCATGCGAATCGCCCTAACATAACACATACACAGCAAATATACATGGCACATAATACAGCCTCCAGACAACCTTCCCAGATTATAGTTCCACAGTGGCTAGGTTTGCCACATTGTGAATCCCTATTTTGTTTTCCAGTGTGAGCGACTCAATGTTAGACTCCCTCTCCTCTGTGCATACATTAGGTATACCAGAATCTTTTATTTTGTTAATGCAGCACTGTTAACTTCTTTGTGGATCATGTCAGGTCCTGGGGCTGACCAGCTCTTTATGTGTGCTGCTCTCTGTTGGATATCTTCGACTGTGATGATGACTGGTTCCTGTTCTGACAGCATGCAGTGGTCTGCTTACAGGTCTGGTAGCTACTGGACCTCGGTGTTATGAGATGCTTATTGCTCCCAGATATTCTTCCAGTACTGTTCAGTCTCAGCTCTAGGTGGGTTTTGCGAGGAGATGTGATGGTTACCCTGTAGCTGTGCACACACCTTGGATGATTCTTTGGTATAGAGGGCATTGATTATCTTAGCCTCTGCTTCTCTAGTGCATCTGCTCAGTCTGGTTGCCAGTGCTGTCAGTCTTTACTTGGCTGTTTCCAGCTCCTCCAGTATGGGCATATCCTTGTACTTCCGCAGCAGCCAAGATCTATCTTTGATCTTTCCACCTCTGTTAAGTTGATCCAGCTTACTAACTTCCTTCCGTGCTGTCTTTATCTTGGTTTCCAGTCGTAGTCTCCATGGTGGGCATTGCTCCTCTTTGAGCTTGATCTTGTAGTCAAGTAGCTGGAGGACCACTAATGCTGTGGCATATATGAGCCTGCAATATGATGGATAAATCATCCAAAAGATAACCAGAGGTTCCTAATTAGATATACGAGCGCTCGGGAGAACCGATAATAAAACCACAGACACCTGTTCGTTTATGTGATGGTGCAGGATAGGATTGCGGACAATTCTTCATTAACTTCAGCTAGTATGCTGTCTGGTGGTTGCTTTCCAGTAATCTTCGGTAGTCTTGTCTGCAGGTTAATGACTGCTAGTTTTTCTAGGATCATTTCCCTTATATCTGTTGCTATGCCATCTTGGGATATGGATTCAGGTTGACAATTCTCTGCAGGTAAAAATGTGGGTATGGGAGTTTCTTCCTCCTCATGGTGTATGGTTGATTTCTTCTGTAGTCCATGTATTTCCAGTTGTGACACTAGATTTCTCTTGAAGATGTTCAACCGTTGTGTAACCAGCTGTTTTGGTGTTAGGGTAGATGGTGGTCTCTTATTCATCCATAACTCCTACATATGTTTCATGTAGCCTCTCTCATTGGGTCTGCTTTTGTAATAGCATTTAAGCAGGTCTAGGTTCTCTCTCTGTCCAGGAATGATTTGTTCCAGTAGCCCACTTGTCGTCTGATTGCTCTGGTTCCCTAGCATCTGATGTGGACCTTGTTAATCCGGGCATTGTCCGAGCCGGCATGATGACTCACTTGGTTCGTGTTGCTCTCATATTATTGAGGTGGGCAGGGTATATATCATTAGGTGTCTTGCCCAGGGACACTTACTGCGCAGTGGTCGGACCTGTGGTTCCCAGTTCAAAGTCTATATATAAAGGTCTTTTTATCCCAAAAAATAAAGTAAAGAGATAAGAACCCAGTGATAAGGGGAAAAACAGTGTTTAAGTGTTTTTAAAAATGCATTGTGAAGCTTTGACAATATAAAAATAAAATGTATAAAAATAAAACGGATAACCCAAGTATTTACAGGCTGCAAAGATGTGTGTGTGTGTGTGTATGTGTGTGTGTGTATATATATTAATAATAGAGTCTAGAGGAGGTTGAAGCATACACCTACTCCATGCAGAGACATTTTATAAATCAGTTCTCAGGGAGAGCCCAAGTGTAGGGACTGATGTATGTCGCATGAAAAGTTGTGCCATAGGGAGGAAAGGAGGTTTCTCTGGTATCAGACTGGAGTAAAGTGTCGGGTGAAATGAGAAAGATAATTAATTAAAATGAATGACCTATAAACAATTGTTTGTTCCCCATCAAAAATAAAGAAAATTGGCATTGCCTGCTACACCAAACTCAAATTTCATTATAAAAAAATAAATAAAAATAAAATAAAAAATATAATATATATACATAAAGTCAGCATTAATGTTTAACATGAACAATACATCACTCATTCATGTAAGAATATGAGGTGAAGGCAGTGATAAGTTCAAAAACCTGCAAATCATATAAGGTTTACAAATGACATATGTTAAATAAACTTATAAAAAATCAGCAGGCAAAAATAACCTAAATAAATTGGCGGTGGGTACACCACTTCTATATTAATAACATGCACACTAAGTTTTGTACTCATGTAAATTGCATTTGCGTGTGGCTGTACCTGCAGCATACAGTGAGGGAAAAAAGTATTTGATCCCCTGCTGATTTTGAATGTGTGTCCACTGACAAAGAAACAATCAGTCTATAATTTTAATGGTGGGTGTATTTTAACAGTGAGGAACAGAATAACAAAAACAAAATCCAGAAAAACGCATGTCAAAAATGTTATAAATTGATTTGCATGTCAATGAGTGAAATAAGTATTTAATCCCCTATCAATCAGCAAGATTTCTGGCTCCCAGGTGTTTCTTAAAGGGATTGCTCCTAATCTCAGCACGTTACATGTATAAAAGACACCTGTCCACAAAAGCAATCAATCTATCAGATTCCAAACTCTGCACCAGGGCCAAGACTAAATAGATGTCCAAGTATGTCAGGGATAGATTGTAGACCTACACAAGGCTGGAATGGGCTACAAGATCATCGCCAAGCTTGGTGAAAAGGTGACAACAGTTGGTGCGATTATTCGCAAATGGAAGAAATACAAAATAACCATCAGTCTCCCTTGGTCTGGTTCTCCATGCAAGATCTCACCTCGTGGATTTCAATGATCATGAGAACGGTGAGGAATTAGCCCAGAACTACATGGGGGGATCGTGTTAATGATCTCAAGGCTGCTGAGACCATAGTCATCAAGAAAACAATTGGTGACACTCTACGCCGTGAAGGACTGAAGTCCTGCAGCACCCGCAAGGTCCCCCAGCTCAAGAAAGCACATTTACAGGTCCATCTGAGGTTTGCCAATTAACATCTGAATTATTCAGAGGAGAACTGGGTGAAAGTGTTGTGGTCAGATGAGACTAAAATCGAGCTCTTTGGCATCAACTCAACTTGCCGTGTTTAGAGGAGGAGGAATGCTGCCTATGACCCCAAGAACACCATCTCCACCGTCAAACATGGAGGTGGAAACATTACGAATCTGCTAAGGAGACAGGACAACTTCACTGCAGCAAAGGGACGATGGACGGGACCATGTAAGAACCTCCTTCCCTCAGCCATAATAAATTACTTTATTTATTATATATTGGGAGACCTGTCTGGCAACCCAGGCAGAAATACCCAAAAATTTAATTTGCAAGTCCCATAGTTGACCATGTAACTTTCCAAAGCCCCAGTAAAACGTATAATGATGATGATATCATCCCTGAATGTACAGTTATTGTGTAACAAAAAAAAAATTAAAAAAAATAAAAACAAATATAAACACTAACTGTGTTTGTGACTAAGTGGCCACTACAAGAGACTAGACATACCCCATTTTGAATACCCTGATTTGTCTACTTTTGCAAATAGTAGCAAGCTGGGTTCTGGCTTTCCGGGACTACTACCTGACTCATCGGCACAGATAAGTTGCACTCTGACACGCGAACTGCCACCCCAATATGGTTATCCCTCGGAGGCACTCAGAGCCTCAGATACCTAGACAATTAATTCATTAACAGGACTTAATTCATTAACAACACAATACTGTAAACAGTTTTCAATAACGCTCTCAAAGTGTAACAGGTATGCAGGGCTAATCGAAGATCCCATAAGGGGGGGACTGGGAAGAGTCCAAAAAGGAGCCCACTGAAACTCCTCTCTTCGCAGACTAAACGGGGCTCAGCCCAGCAGGGACACCCATTGCACGAGGGAACCACCTAGAAGGGGCCGATGACCTGTATACACCCTCCCCAAGACCTAAGGGCACACCTGGGAGAGGGGAACCCAGATAGATGTGCTGCGGGGATGGGGGCGACTGCCCCGCCAACTTTGGGCCGGACGTTGCAATGCATAAGTCGGCAACGCCAATAGCAAGCGATAGAGCTTCACATCACCATCCATAAGCCCAGTGTGGGGGAGGGGGGGATACTGGGCACCTGTGACCCTTTCCTCCCACCCCCCAACGAATCGCCACAAAGGCTCAGGGCCTGTTTCAAAGAAACTTCACAAACCAAGCCGATCACTCTTTTATACCAGCGTCTCTGCACGAAAGCAAGGGAGGGGGGACAATTAAGGTACACTGACTTATGGGAAGCCGACCTGGTAGAGGAATTATAAGGTACCGATTGGCGAGACATATGAGAAGCAAGCGCCAAAACATCCATATGTCATATGCAGTTAATGAACTGCACTCAACCCTTCGCCCTGGAATCCTGGGTGCTCAACTGGATCAGTCCCAGTACCAAAGGGACCAGATATAAAGTTTGAACGTAGAAAGTAATCCAGGCACTCCAAAATGTTCCAAAGAATCCCAAGAATCAAAAAACAATGTTTCAACCCCTTAGGGCCTTTGTCAAGCTTGACAAAGGCCCTAAGGGGTCAAAATGTTGTTTATTTGTTCTAAGGTCCAATAAAATTGTCTATCTTTTGGAACATTTTGCAGTTCCTGGATTTCTTTCTACATTCAAAACATCCATATATACTGCCAAACAGTGTCACATAAAACTGAGCACTACAGACTCATGTTGGCATTTATGCAGACAGAGAGGGAGCTATATCCACATGTGATGGCAGTGTCCTAGGGTTGGGGAATTCTGGCGGAAGGCGGTGGACCTGAGCTCAAACATCCTCTAAAGGCCCTAGACCCCTGGGCATGCCTGCTATCCAACCCGACCGATGGTCTCCAGAGACACGAGCAGAAGCTGCTCAATATGATCTACCTGGCAGCACGCAGAGCCCTAGCTCAACACTGGGCAATTCCAGACGTACCCTCAATAGCGCTAGTAATTGCTAAATTAAGAAACAATTACCTCATGGACAGGCTCACAGCACAGGTCAGAAACTCCACCACAACATTCCAGAAAGTATGGGATCTATGGGAGCAATATGGCACTTAGTTTCCCTCAGAGGAGCCAAATGGGCCAGAGGGACCCACCAGTGTCGAGGGGAGTGTTCTGAAAAACCCTTGGTTAACAAAGCGGTGATGCTCCAATAGCCCCAAACCACTGCTTAATAGGGACAACAATAGCTTGGCTCACCACCCACCTGGCGGATCCAGAGTCTTATCTTGGGAGGGCCACTCATAGATTATTTAAAGAAACAATCCAGGCACAATAACCACTACAGCTCTATCTAGTGGTTATGGTGCCAGGAGTGCCGTGGTGCCCTCCCAGATTAAATAGTCAAACTGTTTAAGAACAGTTTGACAACTTACCTGGGGTCTGCCAGGATAGGGGCTGTAGTAGGGAATAGGGACTCTAGTAGTGTGTGTGTGTGTGTGTAAGAGAAGGCAGTGTGTGTGTGTGTGTATGGGAGGCACTGAGTGTGTGAAGGATGCAGAGTGTGTGTGTGTTTACGGGAGGCAGTACGTGTGGGACAGTATGTGTATAGGGGTGCAGTGGGAGCACTGTGTGTAGGAGGGGCAGTGTGTGTTTGTGTGAGGGGTGTAGTGTGTGCATGGGAGTGCAGTGTGTATATGTGGGGTACAGTGGAAGCACTGTGTGGTAACATGCTTGTGAGAAGAGACCCGGCAGAGCTGCAGGCTAGAGTTCCTCCCGGGTCTCCTCTCTC
Organism: Pelobates fuscus; assembly: GCF_036172605.1. NCBI lineage: Eukaryota > Metazoa > Chordata > Amphibia > Anura > Pelobatidae > Pelobates > Pelobates fuscus. The sequence continues at coordinate 339,978,315 of NC_086318.1, read as the reverse complement.
CGTCCTGGCTGCCCAGCAATGTGCCTGCGGACCGGGGAGGGAGATCTCTGATCTCCCCTCCGGTCCGTGAAGGCACTTAGCAGGGCCTGCGCTTGGACAGCACCGACCCTGCAGGAGAGAGCATCGGCTCTCGGGGGGCAATTGCCCCATTGCCCCCCCCACTCCAGATCCGCCACTGCCACCCACAGACGTGTGGGGGGTAGACGAAGACTGAATTAAAAAAGAGATATCACTCACAGCACTTTAAGACAAAGTGACGGAGCAAGGATATATTATATGCTAATACCTTACATGGTTATACCCATTGTTACTATAATTTATGGTTTGAATAACAAGTTATCTCGTTACTTTTTTGCAAAACTAGTACAAAAACCATGACGGAATGCAAACAGGCAAAGTACACGCATATTTCAACATACATAGCCTAACATGTAAACTTATCCTTTCTGGATAAATGTACCAATGCCATATGAAACCAGTTCGGCTGTTGCACGAGCCATTATATCGCTTATGTATCACAGTCGTATGTCATGGCAAAAATAAAGATAATAAATATGTGTGTTTTATTGCAGTAAAAGCTGATAGTATTATGACATTCACAGTTAAAATACAATGCAAAACTAGGAAAAAAAAATAAACTTCTTAATTTTATATATAAAATGTCTGTTTCTCCTGAAAAATGGTGTGGTGAGGGAGCCATGAGCACCTTGCACTAGTTTTACACACAGCTCCTTCATGGCCTGTTCTGTATTGAAGTTATTTGTTGCTACAATGTGAGATGTCCAACGTTGTGTATAGAACTGTGCTCGGATCTGTGGTGTGGCGGGGATAAACAAGGATGGGGGAAGATAGCGGGCCGGATGAAGTATCTATTTTTTTATATCATGAGGAAAGGATTACTATATTAAAACATTGTGTGGTAGTGACAGTTGTCCTTTAAGCTCCTTATCTTCCCCACTAATAAAAACAACAACAATTTGTTCTCAATTCCAGCCCCTCTATGTTCTGGTACCAGGAAGGGCACTCTGAATCAAGACTGAAAACAAACATCTTCAGGCTTGCACAAGTTGGTTCCCCATATATGAAGTCATGCAGCGGCTCTGATATCTGCATTTCCATCAATCACCTGAACGGCCCAAATTTAGCCAAATTATAGTTTAGCCTGAAATGAATCTAGTCTACTGGAGATTTCGTTTTTTTAATTATCTTACTTGGATCAAGTTTTACAATTAAGTTTTCAATTTACAATAATTAATTGTACAATTAATAAACCCCTATGTAAATGAAATGCGATAAACTCATTTCACACCCACTCAATGATCCCCCTTCCAAAGCACACCCATATTCACAGAACCCCCTCCCTCCTAACAAACCAATGATTATCAGACTTCTGTTTCAGCTAATCATGTAAGCTCGCAGCTACTAAAAGTCTGAAAACACTGCAGCTTAGACTGGAGGGTAAAGAATGAACCACCCCAAAATCATGATATTTTAACCCTGTGAGGACAAGAATTTAGACAAAATCCTTACCTTGTGCCTGACATGTCAACGGTCATTCAGAGGCAAAACTATGTGCAAATGACTATTACAATATTGTAGGCATATATTAGAATATATTAATATACATTTCAACAAATCAAAAGTTTTTTTTTTTCATGCCGGTTCCCCTTTTTGATGGAGCTGCAAGTGATTCTAAAAATTAATTCTCTGCACAGGTTAATTTAACTAGAAATAGACTGCATGCCTGGAGTATTAAATATTCTTACAGGTTGCTCATCATTCACAAGGACTGTCAATCTTCATAATTACTCAGGAGGTGCTAGCATATTGCTCATTAAGCCAAGGCAAAACTTTCACTTTCTCTTAACTGTACTAGTGCCTTTAGGATTTTTCCATTTCATTATTGTCTCATTCGAACTCTACTGATTCTATATTGTGTTTAATGAATTAATATGAGTCATTTTATTTGAAAGACAAATTAAAAGCCAGTTAAGTACAATTGTCACTACATGTTTTTGCTATCTCATATTATTATTCGTTATCTTCAGCTTCATTTATTCGTTTTTCTAATTGTGTTTAACACTTTCACTGCTCAATCCTCTGCCATTTATGAGTTAAATCCCTTTGTTTATGAACCCTAGTCACACCTCCCTGCATGTGACTAGCACAGCCTTCCATAAACACTTCCTGTAAAGAGAGCCCTATTTAGGCTTTCTTTATTGCAAGTTCTGTTTAATTAAGATTGTATTATCCCCTGCTAATGTTAATAGCTTGCTAGACCCTGCAAGAGTCCCCTGTATGTGATTAAAGTTCAATTTAGAGATTGAGATACAATTATTTAAGGTAAATTACATCAATTTTTTCATATCCAGGATTTCATTTAATTTAAAGACAAAATGAACTCCATTCACCTTTAAGTAGAAAGAGACAGAAGTGTGATATAAATGGGTCTCACTAATCACAATAACATGTATAGGTAACAAACACTGTATGACCAATGTATTGTACTGTATAACCAATGTACATTAAAGAATAGTAATATTTGTATTATATAAGACTTTCAAATAGTATGGAAACCTAAGAATTGTATATATACACATGCAGAACAGTCAATTCATGTTTGTACATGAATCTTTATTTTCTTTTATTATATTTTTTATTATATTCTATTTTATATAGCGAGATGTATTTACAAACTTTGTAATTACAGTTTGTATGACGAATATTAACTACAGCAGAAATATATATCTTTGCCTTTTTTTATTTAGAGTAGTACCATCCAGAGTTCTCTTAATTGTTCTTTTCTCTCCCCACCCCGGTCTCCTTTACTTACATATAAACGTTCTGAGTCAATGCGATAGAACAAGAGATTTGTAATGGCCGCGACCCACTTCCGGGTCTGTGAAACGCAAGATGGAACGCACACGCCGAACGTGATGACGTCACTAGGAAAAACACCGCGGCACACGCGATGACGTCACCAGGTTCCATGCCGCGAAAATTGAAAACCAGCTGACGAACATTTCGGACTAAATGGGGATGTATATAAGGACTGGGAGGGGGGATATGTTTTATGCTGCTATTTTGTTTTTGCACTTTACTGCACCAAGTCCCTGAGGAAGTCCATATTCAGGACGAAACGCGTAGGACGTGCATGGTGACAAGCCGTTTATTTTATACTGATATGTAAGTCATTAAATACTTTTTTATCCAACTCTGGAAGTGTACTACATTTGTGTATATATCTTTTTCTTTTGAGATACATACATTCTGCTCTGTGAGGAACCTGTGAGGAGGGACAACATACTGGACACTGAAAGATACCACTCAAGGCTTTTTAAATTCTGCAAATCTGTGAGTGACCAATTGTAACTATAAATCAGTGCCAGTCCCCACACAGTTAAACGCTATGTTTCTTTATTGTACTTATATTTAGCAGATTTTCCCCTATCTATGTGCATATATCTATTGAAGACAAGAGGAAGTCTTCGGGGAGTTATCGGGATACTTCACCTGAAACATTAAGGGAAGTCCTGGTTCGCTTTGAATCACATTATATTATTTCTTTATTCACTGGGTTGTGTTCACATATATTGTTGTTTTTGTAGACCCTGCAAGAGCCTCCTGTATGTGATTAAAGTTCAATTTAGAGATAAAAATATTTGTTATGTTTAGTAACTGCTATAATTTTGAAAATTAAGAAGTTATTCTCCTTTATCCCCTTACGGACACATGACATGTGTGACATGTCATGATTCCCTTTTACTCCAGAAGTTTGGTCCTTAAGGGGTTAAGGTATCATAATTTAGCAAAAAATAAGATTAAATATATGATCTATAAAATAAAAATAAGAATATGTCAAAAACAAAACCAAAGCAAGAGACTAATAGAGCTATACGTCTGTTTAAACAAATTAATTGTATGATGGTAATTAAATTCCTAGCAAATAAATAAACTCTTTCCCTCTAAACCTTTGCTGTTAACCTGTTACCTTCCCTCCATTCCACCATAGGTTTGTAATTTTTAGTAATTCCTCGTGAGGAAATAGGTAATAGGTACTTCACCAACAACATTGTACAACTGTCACTATGGCTCAATATTGTAGGCAAATATGTAAAAATGGAGGTGAATATGCTAAAATGTTGATACCATGCTACCAGTGTTCCAGAGATTAGACATGACAGCTGTTGTCTGAAATATACATGTTTAATTGCCTTCACTTCTAAGTGAACAAAGTGTATGAAATAAGTGTGGGCTTTACATGTTTATGTCTCAGACTTTCTTTTCTAAACTGAGCATGAAATGTTACCCATGAATTAAAAAGGATGTGAGCTACAACACAGATTTGCAGTCTCATAGAGTCGGAAAAATCCAAGTGATGTATAGTTACAAGACAATTTTAGCTGAAATTCGACCTGGATTTTAATTTGCCACAGTTCAAAGTTTAGTAAATACACTCCATAGTATCATACACATCTAGGTTGAAAAATACTTCTGTCCATCAAGCTAAAAAAAAAAAAAAAAAAAAAAAATATGATAAAAGTTATATTATATAAAATATTTTAATATAATTATGTATACATTATATTATATGAATATAATGTGCTTTGCTAAAAAAATATATTTGGTCTTTTTAAAACAAACAAAAAAAATCTTCTGAATTTGATAAAAAGATTCTATTGAGGATGATAATGCTTACTTTGAAAAAAACAAATGTTCTAATGCTACATTTTCTTTCCCCCAAGCCTATTGTCATTTGTACTGTCTTGTTAATGAACAGGTAACCGTAGATAAATACTGATAGATATATGAATCACACATGTCGATAGCAAAATTTCATTTACCGTAGTACACTATGATACACATATACATACACACACATATACCCTTCTGAGCACATAGATGTATACATGCATAATATGTTTAGATTTACAAATTATTTACCTGTGTTATTCATAACTCTATGCCATATCCCTCATACCTGTGTTTGGGGGGGGAAGGAAAGCCAATGTTTTTGTTTATTTTTTATTTATTTATTTATTTTTAAACCTGCTGTAAAAATATATTGATCTTTCAGTTTCCCAACATGTTACCTAACACTTTGGCATTGAACGAGTTAAGCCTTCATTATATTTTGTTATAGTAAAAGCATTGACATGTCAGTCACGATCAGGAGAGAACGACCTATGAGTGTTTCTTCGCTGTCTTTTTTTTAAATTTTTTATTCTTCTTATGAGAGAACAGTTTATATGCCGTTCAGTGAACCAAATCAAGAATGTGATTCAAGCTGTCTTTGCAGCTTAATGGCAAAGGGAAGAATAAACTATAAAAAACTAGCCTCCTACAGCTCTTAGTTCTTGCTTCCCACACTTTAACATTTTCTGTCACCCCTGGCTCTGTTACTGACCCATGCTAACTTAAACTAAAGGATGATAAGTTTGCTGCATTTGCCCTTGTCCTAAGGGGATGCATATTATCCTATCAAGCATCAGTAGCAATTTCAGTGGGATATTTGTCAACCATTGAAGGCCTTTAGAACAAATGAAATGGGCAGCACATTACAAAAATGTCACTCTCCAAAGGAAATGGATGAAGGCTTTTGTTCTTCAATAATAAATTGACACCAAAGGCTTATAACAATGATTTTTTACGTCATTTGACAGGGTTACTATTCTCAGTATATTACAGGAACAGCATAGAGATATTTTCACTATTTTTAAAAATAATACTATTGTATCATTACAGACAGTCAATTCTATAGTTTATTGGCACAAACAAGGGCAGAGAATTATGGGTCATAATTAATATCTGACAAGACTGGTTATTGGTTATATTAAAGGGTAAAGTCCTGAAGTGACAGCAAATAGCTCTCATGTTAGGAAAAAAGGGAACGTTATCTTCTCATTTATATAAGCAATGTATTATTTAATTTCTTTAAGAGAAAAAAACAAACACACCAACATATATTTGTAAAGAAATATGTTAGCAGGTTAGCAGGGATTATATACAGTATATATAATAAATATACTGCCCCCGCTACTAACAGGCTTGTTGTTACCTGTGTGGGTGAATATATATGAGTATGGATTTACCTTGTATTTACTTCTCCAAAAGTATAAACTGAAATAATGCTTGTTTGCATGTTTTATGATAACACTGTATCTTTATTCTTTACTGACAATTTCTATAAATGTGGTGCTCCCCTGGTACATTTTATGCATGTGTATGTGTGTGTTTGCCTGTGTTTGTATACATCTGTGCGTTTAACTGAGCGTGCGTATCTGTATTTATGTACCCATCTGTGAATGTGCATATCTTCATGTTTGTATCTCTTTGTGTCTTTATGTATTTATCTTTATGTATCTGTAAGTATCTGAGAGTGTGTCTTTGTGTATACTCTTAAAGGGAGTGCTCCTAATCTCAGCATGTTACCTGTATTAAAGACACCTGTCCACATAAGTAATCAGTCAATCAATCAGATTCCATACTCTGCACCAGGGCCAAGACCAAAGAGCTGTCCAAGGATGTCAGAGACAAGATTGTTGACCTACACAAGGCTGGAATGGCCTACAAGACCATCGCCAAGCAGCTTGGTGAGAAGGTGACAACAGTTGGTGCGTTTATTCACAAATGGAAGAAACACAACTGTCAGTCTCCCTCAGTCTGGTGCTCCATGCGAGATCTCACCTTGTGGAGTTTTAAATGATCATGAGAACGGTGAGGAATCAACCCAGAATTACAATGGAGGATCTTGTTAATGATCTCAAGTTAGCTGGGACCATAGTCACCAAGAAAACAATTGGTGATACACTATGCCGTAAAGGACGTGAAATCCTGCAGCGCCCGCAAGGTCCCCCTGCTCAAGAAAGCACCTGTACAGGCCCGTCTGAAGTTTGCCAATGAAAATCTGAGGAGAACTGGGTGAAAGTGTTGTGGTCAGATGAGATCAAAATCAAGTTATTTGGCATCAACTTAACTCGCCGTGTTTGGAGGAGAAAGAATGCTGCCTATCACCCCAAGAACACCATCCCCGCTGTCAAACATGGAGGTGGAAACTTTATGGTTTGGGGGTGTTTTTTCTGCTAAGGGGACAGGACAACTGCACCGTATCAAAGGGATGATGGACAGGGCCATGTACTGTCAAATATTTGGTCAGAACCTCCTACCCTCAGACAGGACATTAAAAATGGGTGGTGGATGGGTATTCCAGAATGACAATGACCCAAAACACACAGCCACAGCAACAAAGGAGTGGCTCAAGTAGAAGCTAAACGTCAGTTTCAAAACCTTAATGACTTGGAGAGGATCTTCAAAGAGGAGTGGGACAAAATCCCTTCTGAGATGTGTGCAAACCTAGTGGCCAACTTCAAGAAACATCTGACCTCTGTGATTGCCAACAATCATTTTGCCACCAAGTAAGGGGTCAAATACTTATTTCACTCATTGACATGCAAATCAATTCATAACTTTTGTGCCATGCATTTTTATGGATTTGTTGTTTTGTTATCCAGTCTCTCACTGTTAAAACACAGCTACCATTAAAATTAAAGACTGATCATTCCTTTGTCAGTGGGCAAACGTTCAAAATCAACAGGGGATCAAATATTTTTTCCCTCACTGTATGTTTATGAGTGTGTCACCATTTGTAAGTGTGTATTTTAATACTGTACATGAATCCATGAGTGCATATTTGTGTCTTTATACACATCTGGATGTGTGACTATGTGCAACTTAATCAGGGGGTCAATCAGATCAAAGAATCTTGCATGTGTTAAGCAGGGGAGTTTGAGAGGATCTAGTAGGTTTGAGCATTGAGAGCGTTCGACAAATTTTATTTGGTGCTCAAGCAGGGCCAGTGCAGGATTTTTGCTGTCCTAGGGAAAATAAAAATGGCAGGACCATTCGCTACACAGTGGTCCTGAAAGTTTAGCCCCACAAGATAAAACATGACCTTACCTTGACACTGACAGCCCTTAGAGATGCCTCCATCATCGCAAGTGTATAGCGCTTGCCACTTATGCACATCAGGTCTCCAATGCTCCTGTATGAGAAACATTGGATTGGACTAGCATTGCCCCATCAGTGACATTGCAAGAGGTAAAGAGGCAAGCATTGCAGAGGGATCTTGACCTACTTGGCCTAATTGGCCTATAGGGAGTGCCGGCCCTGGACTCAAGCTTCTGTAATTTTTTGGGATGTTGCAACATCCCTCAGAATCAGCCCAGAGGTAAATTGTATGACCCCTTCCTCCCTATATTTGTATGCTCTTCAATACTTTGTCTTTTGTATTTTTAACATTTTTATGTATTTTTGTCATAATTACAGTATCTGTTATTACCTAAATGAGAGGACCAGTAGAAGGGGTGATTGGAAATCTGCAATTGGAGAAGTTAAATGTTTTGAATATTGATACTTTTTATGCTAATTTGTAATATTGAGAAATAGATAACACACCCAATTGCAAATTTTCAGGGGACTTATGGCTTACATTAAAAATAAGAGGTAAACTCACACCTCTTCACCTGGACAGAGGTAAACTCACACCTCTTCAAACTCAAGACCCCACCAATTCACCTGGACAGAAGTACTCTTTAATAAATATCTCATAATACAAGTACAATAGCCCACACTCAAGGGTAATCCCCAATAGTCCACAGAAAAAAAAATGAATAAAGAATTTGAGAAATATGAAAGTGCACATTTATTGGTATAAAAATCATGAATATATGGCATGAAACTCTCATGGCAGCCATCATAGGTGCTGAAGGTTTAAGCAGACATAATATATCATACAGACAACATGATGTATCCATAATAACATAGGTTTCCAGGCAAAAGAAACATACTTTGCAAAAATAGGACAAATAAATAGAAGGAATAACAAATTGTCGCAATGCCTGCTACTGCCAGACAAGGAAGTGACTACCCACACCACTACCTGAAAAAATGTGATGTAAGTATCATGGATGCGTTTCGCACCTCCCTAGTGCTTTCTCAGATGTTGCTTTAATCTGCTGAAAGAGCCACTGCCATCAGGGAACACCATTGCCATGAAGAAGTGTACGTGTTCTGCAACAATCTCTAGGTAGGTGGTACATGTCAAACTATCATCCATATGAATTCCAGGGCCCAAGGTTTCCAAGCAGAACATTTCCAGAGCATAACACTGTCTCTACCGATCTGCCTTCTTCCCATAGTACATCCTACTTCTTTCCTAGGTAAATGATGCACACGCACACAGCCATCAGCTCAAGAAAATGGGTATTCAAACCCAAATGAAAATTTATACCAAATACCAAAGAAAAATTAGCTTGATCCATAAAGAACACTCCACAAGGTGGTAACCCTGAAATTTTAAATTGTCAAAACTAAGAAAGTAGGGGTGTTCAGAGGGATAATGTTAGAGGGATATCAAAATCTCTAGGGTTTGTAATTTAGTTTCCATCAAGTCAAAGTCTGGACTCAACTGAAATTCCTTAATCTTAACAATTTCTCCCTGCAAATTTTGATTTACTGTGTCTTGATTTCATTCTTCTAATTTTATCAAGAAATACACTAATTTGTTTGAGCAGTCAATTAAGATAGTATTTCATTCCTGTATTTGTGCATCAGTTTTAACCTTTTTGATTTTTTTTTTTTAAATTCTTTATTTTTGCAGTGCTTAGATTTGACAAAAACGCTCGTATCGCCACGTTAGCAGGTACAAGCCGATGAAATCATACAAACTAAATCGCATCTTGGCGATCATTAACAGCACTTTTTTTTTTTGTTTAGTTAAAGACTTGATAAACAGTATGGTAAAAATAGAGTTAATGTTAAGGATCATGAGTCTTGGCATGCATAACATTATAGGCATAGAGGGTGGTAAACAGGCTAAACATATTATAGACAGGGCAGGAGTCCAGCAGTGTATTATGATATATGAGCGGTGTCAGAACGAGTGGACTCATGCTGCAGGTGTAAAGTAACAAGAAGCATATACAAAGCTAGTATGCAAGACAAAAAAAACAGTGTTTTTGTTCCTATCTGCTACACAGCTAGTAACCCCTAACGGTAAGAGCATAAGGGGGGGTCTGCGGCTGAGAGGCTGCAGCATATTATTAGGCAAATAGCACTTATCGGTATGCGTTTAGTCCCAGAGTCTGTTCATGGTTTCCCCCCCACGCCATCTCCTAAAGCTGGGTCTTTCTGTTCCAGGTTGAGACTGAGTAGGGGTTCTCCGAGGTGTGTGCTAGTTGGTTTTGGTTATTCTCCATTCCGTTGACACCCCCAGAGGGTCTGTTGCTGAAGTGTTCTTGCCCCTGGCCTCCCTGGCTCCCGCCATTCAGGTGCTGCGCAGGGCTGATCCAGGTGTGTTAGCAGCCTGTCTCTGCGGTGCATGGGGTCAGCGTTGCGTGTGGGCGTCGTGGTGGTGCTGGCAGTCGCCATCTTGGGTGAGTGGATTCCTGCTGCCACCTCCCAGCCTTGCCCGTCTAGTAGGGCCCATGTGTGCAGGAGCTGGTTTGTGGATACTGTGGCGGACCGGGATGACCCCCGCCAGTCCATGGGGGGGGGGGAATTCTTCGGTGTCCTGCAGGACTTCGGAGTTGGGAGACCGGACGCATCCCCCACCCTGCATCAACTGCTAGGCCCCAAGTCGGACCTGCCACGGCAAATGTGCCCGGAGAGTTCGCAGTGCGCCTGCCCCATTCCCACTGGGTGCTTCGTGGGGTAGACAGGTGAGGTACCGTTTGGTTTGGCTGGGTGTCTGTAAATCAGGCTTAATGTCGGCCACTCGATTGGAGCTCCGAGCGGTTGCGACTTCTCCGCATGGCGGTCAAACTCCGCCCCCACCTTTTTAAATTTCCATTAGGTTTAAATACCCATTTTCTTGACCCGTTATAACTACATCAGCAACAACCTATAGACTTTTCAATGGCGTCATACTTATCAGGCATAATTAATCCAGACCGTGGAGCAACTGATAGCAATAATGTATTTTCTTTAGACACTTTAATAAGACATAATTTGAATATCAATGATGGGTTCTTTGATATTCACAAACTATATAAACAACAAAAAAGGGATATTGGGAGTTTGCGAGTTTATGCCAATATGTTGAACACAAGTTGGTCCCACGTGGCATCAGGCCAGACTTCTTGTTGCCTGTAAAGGTTAAAACCGAGGACATTGACCTACCTCACAAATTTGGTATCTTACTAATTGAAGATCCGGAAAAAGCAGACATTTTAAAGGGACACTATAGTCACCAGTACAACTACAGCTTATTGTATTTGTTCTGGTAAGTATAATCATTTCCTTCAGGCTTTTTGCAGTAAACATTTTCTTTTTTTTAGAGAAAATGCAATGTTTACATTACAGCCTAGGGATACCTCCACTGGCTACTCCTCAGATGGCTTATAGAGGTGCCTCCTGCGGAACATACAGTGTCTCCACCCTCTGCATTTAGACACTCAACTTTCCTCATAGAGAGGAATTGATTCAATGTATATATGTGAGGAGATGCTGATAGGCCAGAGGTGTGTTTGGCTTGTGATGACTCTGATCCTGGTCTGCCTCATTGATAAGCTCAGACAATCCAATGTGAATGCATTGTGATTGTCTCTGATCACCACTACTGTTTATGTCAGCCAAGCAGGCAGATCAGGGGCAGAGCCAGCAGCAGGAGACTGCAATAAAGGTACGATTTTGCTGTACTTAGGGGGGCAAGGGAAAGGTGGCTAGATGGTGTTTTTAACATTATAGTTCCTGACCCTTTAGTGTTCCTTTTAAATAATTTTGTTTTTGCATTATACATCAAAGTGGAACCTATGGCAAGGAATATGCAAATCATTACAGAAAAATTGTGATTGGATGACACAAGACAAGGTACTGCAGCAACTTAAGAAAGTAAATGTAAGCTAAGTTATTGGGTAGAAATTTGGCTTAAAGATAGAGTACAGAGACTTGTCATTAATTTCAAGATGGATGAAAAAAATGGATTTCCATAGGCCTCTATTCTATGATCACTTCTATTTAACTTATATATAACATATATATATATATATATATATATATATACAGATGAAAAGAGTGCACTCGGAAGGTCTTCTTAAAGATATAAACAATTTATTGTGCCAAACTTCAAAGACATACAAGTCGACGTTTCAGTCCTCGTGGGACTTTTTTCAAGACAATGAAAGGCGGAAAAAAGTGATTTAAATATACCTTGCAGGTGATTTGATTGGAGAGTAGGTTATATGAAAGAGAGGCTGTGCAAACGTGAAAGTGATTACTCAACTTTGAAATAGAGATTAACCCCTTGAGTGCCTAATGAAAAAAGGCCTGAAAGTGAGTGTGGTTACGGCCAAATATCTAATAATCTGCACTCGCAGACATATTAAAATTCAAGGATAAGAAATATCGAAGCCACCTTAGAATGACTAAGTGTTTACGAATCTATTTGAATATTTAAACAAATTTGTTAAACAAAGTTAAACAATATCTTACGATTGCTACATTTTTAAACAATATCGTAAGGTGGCCACGTTTAAATTGGAATTCCAAGTGCCAAGTGATTGCAGACCTAATAGATACATTATAGAAAAAACTTCAAAGTATATTTGAATAACCCTAGGGATACTATATATATACTTAATTGTTTTACATATTAACGGCCATACAGTCTATAGAATATAACAGGGGTATCCATAAGCTAACATACCTAGCTAAATGAAAATACAAATACGTATATGAGTAATATATGATTGATTTAACAAAAAATCTCATGAGTTTATCACCAATAATGGTTTTTCTGTGACCTTTAGTCCAGATATATATCAATTATTTACGAAACTATGGCTTCTTTATCTTTTCGGGATGAAGCAGCTGAGTGGGTTGATTTCATTAAGTCCCCCCGGGGACAAAGTTCCTAATGTGAAGATCCAAAATGCTTCTCTTTGAAGAAGTAGGACGTCTCTGTCACCCCCCCTGTTCGGGGCCGGTACATGTTCAATGCCCATAAATTTCAATGTGGGCAGTGTATGCCCTTTTTCCAGAAAATGTTTAGCTATGGGGGTAGTTGCTATGCCGCTGGATAACGCAGTCCTGATGGTAGATCTGTGTCCCCTCATGCGCTCCCTGAGGTCATTAGACGTTTTGCCGATGTACATGAGTCCACATGGGCAGGTGATGCGATATACTACGTGTGTAGTGGTGCACGTGATCCTTTGCCGTATCCTGTATTCTTTACCTGAGCGAGGGTGGTAGAACGCTTTGCCCGGGGTCATACTATTGCAAGCCATGCACTTCAGACAACGATAACAGCCTGGACTTTGAACAGACTGGTGTGCCATAGATATGTCTGTATGAACCAGATAATCTCTCAGGTTCCTGTTTCTCCTATAACTAATCATAGGCGTATTCTGAAATATCGTCGGTAGTGTCTTGTCTTTTTTAAGAACCTCCCAGTTGTGTCTTATTTTCTGGGACATCTCGCCCGATAGTGAATGGAACGTTTGGGGGAAGATCATTCTATTTTGATTGCTTTTAATTTTAGGGCCATCAGTGTAGTTTTTGAGTGCTTTTGAATATGCACCCTCCAGCATTTGTCTTGGATATCCACGTTGTGAAAATTTTTCAAACATTTCTTGTACCTGGTTTGCTGCTTTTATAGAATCAGAGTTGTTCCTCAGTATTCTCATAAATTGAGATACCGGTAAAGATTTTATGAGGTTGGGTGGATGGTGACTGCTGGCATGTAGTAGCGTATTACGGTCAGTTTCCTTTGCAAATAAAGTATACCCCAGCTTGTTATTTTCTATGAAGATACGAAGATCCAGGAAGTCAATTTGTTTGTTGTTAATTTGATAGGTAAGTCTTACTGGTAAATCCAGTTGATTCAGTGACCCTATCATGTCATGGAGACTTTGTTCTTCGCCCGTCCATATGATGAACACGTCATCGATATATCTCAGATATTTCAGAATATGATGACCATATTTTTGAAGAATATGTACCTGTTCATATACATGCATGTATGCATTAGCATACATTGGTGCCATAGGGGCACCCATCGATGTCCCGGATATTTGTATGTAGAATGCTTTTTCAAATCGAAAATAATTGAGTATAAGACATAATTCCAATAATTCAAGTATATATTCAATCGGGGGCTCTATACGTTCTTGGTACTGTGTTAGTACGTGGCGCATCGCCTGAATTCCCTCCTCGTGGGGAATTATGGTGTATAAACTGCTTACATCAATGGCTGCTAAGAAGACTCCTTGTGGGGGGAGTTCTATAGAGTTTAAGGCTGCTATGACTTGCGCCGAGTCTTTAACATAGGTAGGTAGTGACATTACCGTTTTTTTAAATTTTGTGTCTAACCATTTTCCTATGGGTTCTAACAATCCCCCGATCGCCGATACTATCGGTCGTCCTGGTGGGCGCTCTAGGTTTTTGTGAACCTTAGGCACTGTGTATATGATCGGGCACCGAGGGTGGGTTTCAAATAAGTACTCATATTCCGTAGTAGTAAGGAAACCTGCTTCTAAGCCCCTTTGCAGTGTTTGTTGGACAATTTTACTGAATTCATAAGTGGGATCTATTAGCGTGTATTCATAGACTCTGGTATCCTTTAATTGTTTAAGGATTTCCTCCTTATAGTCGTCATATTGTTGGACGACTATAGCGCCTCCCTTGTCCGCTGGACGTATGGTAATGGACATATCTTTAGCCAGGCTGTTTAAGGCTTCTCTTTCATCTTTAGATAAATTCGGACGTCTTTGATTCCGGGTAGTTGTAACCTTCATTGTATCAAATTTTAACATTTGTGAAAATGTTTTTAATGTAGGGTTTAAGTTGGAGGGGTCAAAGGTACTTCTCATTTTAAACTTTTCTCTGTTCTCCTCAATTTGATGTTGTTGATTAGAATTTTTGAAGAAATCTGCTAAACGGAGTTTTCTATTAAATTGAAATTGCTCAATTTCCCATTGGAATTTGTTAATATTAGCAGTCGGAACAAATGAAAGTCCTTTATTTAGAAGCCTAATTTCTGTAGTGGTGAGGACTCTAGTGGATAGATTAATGATAGGGTTAACTAGCGTCTCCTTGGCGGTCGTCCCCTGTGTCCAGTGCCTTTTCCCTTTCTGTCCCCTCCTGGTGTAGTTTTGATGTTTGGGGGGCGCTCTATGCCTTGGTGGTTCCCACTTGCTGTTTCTCTCACCAGGCCAAGTCCCGGTTCTAAAAAAGACGTATTATATGATGCTGTGGTATTAGAGTAAGCCCCCTCTCTTTGCGAATCCTTATAATCAGAGTCAGATGCCGACTCTCCTGAGGTAAAGTCAACGGTAGATGCAATGGGTTTTCTAATTCTAGGCCTGTAGGTTCTATATGCGGGTCTGGTGTTATCTCCTGATAACCACCTGTATACTCTATGCTCTGAGTAATCTGCTTGTACTTTGGTAAGTTTTTCTCTTTTAAACCTGACCAAATCGTTTTTATATTGTTTCAGATCTTCTGTTAGTTTCTGAATCAATGTGTCACAGTTGGGTGCTGTAATAGTAGTTGTATGCAATACTTCATAATTTGAGATTTTAAATTTAGTGATTTTTAGTTCACGACCTACCTCCTCTATCACCACCAGCATCAGGTCCAGGGAACACTAGTTTAGTATACCAATCCACTTTCGACACACTTCAGGGTTGTTTCTTCCAATAGTTGGAACGTTTTTAATCCGAAAACCTCTGGGGATTTTTTTCATGCGATAATAGTCGGATAAGTAGGTGGCATGTAATTCGAGGTCAATTTGTCTTTGTTTAAGTTTAAGCAGATTTCTAATGACGTCCCGAGGTTCAGTAGATACTGGTAGGTCCGAGTCCGTTTGCGGCCACAAAATCGCCGCGGCTTCTGCTTCTGTGTATTGCAGCACCTCTGCGTGGTCTGCATACGCTCCGGCTCTAGTCAGGAATTCCTCCATAAATCAAATCCTTGAAAACGATATGACTCTCCTGGGTCTGGTGCGTGGATTGAGCCCTGGCTTGACGGGCTCTCCGTAATCAATACAAACTGCAAATGTCCCGCACTCAATGTACCGGTCTTGTGCTTGCCTCGGTGCTGCCTCAGCCTTCAATATATACAGATGAAAAGAGTGCACTCGGAAGGTCTTCTTAAAGATATAAACAATTTATTGTGCCAAACTTCAAAGACATACAAGTCGACGTTTCAGTCCTCGTGGGACTTTTTTCAAGACAATGAAAGGCGGAAAAAAGTGATTTAAATATACCTTGCAGGTGATTTGATTGGAGAGTAGGTTATATGAAAGAGAGGCTGTGCAAACGTGAAAGTGATTACTCAACTTTGAAATAGAGATTAACCCCTTGAGTGCCTAATGAAAAAAGGCCTGAAAGTGAGTGTGGTTACGGCCAAATATCTAATAATCTGCACTCGCAGACATATTAAAATTCAAGGATAAGAAATATCGAAGCCACCTTAGAATGACTAAGTGTCCTTATCTTATCCTTGAATTTTAATATGTCTGCGAGTGCAGATTATTAGATATTTGGCCGTAACCACACTCACTTTCAGGCCTTTTTTCATTAGGCACTCAAGGGGTTAATCTCTATTTCAAAGTTGAGTAATCACTTTCACGTTTGCACAGCCTCTCTTTCATATAACCTACTCTCCAATCAAATCACCTGCAAGGTATATTTAAATCACTTTTTTCCGCCTTTCATTGTCTTGAAAAAAGTCCCACGAGGACTGAAACGTCGACTTGTATGTCTTTGAAGTTTGGCACAATAAATTGTTTATATCTTTAAGAAGACCTTCCGAGTGCACTCTTTTCATCTGTATATATTGAAGGCTGAGGCAGCACCGAGGCAAGCACAAGACCGGTACATTGAGTGCGGGACATTTGCAGTTTGTATTGATTACGGAGAGCCCGTCAAGCCAGGGCTCAATCCACGCACCAGACCCAGGAGAGTCATATCGTTTTCAAGGATTTGATTTATGGAGGAATTCCTGACTAGAGCCGGAGCGTATGCAGACCACGCAGAGGTGCTGCAATACACAGAAGCAGAAGCCGCGGCGATTTTGTGGCCGCAAACGGACTCGGACCTACCAGTATCTACTGAACCTCGGGACGTCATTAGAAATCTGCTTAAACTTAAACAAAGACAAATTGACCTCGAATTACATGCCACCTACTTATCCGACTATTATCGCATGAAAAAAATCCCCAGAGGTTTTCGGATTAAAAACGTTCCAACTATTGGAAGAAACAACCCTGAAGTGTGTCGAAAGTGGATTGGTATACTAAACTAGTGTTCCCTGGACCTGATGCTGGTGGTGATAGAGGAGGTAGGTCGTGAACTAAAAATCACTAAATTTAAAATCTCAAATTATGAAGTATTGCATACAACTACTATTACAGCACCCAACTGTGACACATTGATTCAGAAACTAACAGAAGATCTGAAACAATATAAAAACGATTTGGTCAGGTTTAAAAGAGAAAAACTTACCAAAGTACAAGCAGATTACTCAGAGCATAGAGTATACAGGTGGTTATCAGGAGATAACACCAGACCCGCATATAGAACCTACAGGCCTAGAATTAGAAAACCCATTGCATCTACCGTTGACTTTACCTCAGGAGAGTCGGCATCTGACTCTGATTATAAGGATTCGCAAAGAGAGGGGGCTTACTCTAATACCACAGCATCATATAATACGTCTTTTTTAGAACCGGGACTTGGCCTGGTGAGAGAAACAGCAAGTGGGAACCACCAAGGCATAGAGCGCCCCCCAAACATCAAAACTACACCAGGAGGGGACAGAAAGGGAAAAGGCACTGGACACAGGGGACGACCGCCAAGGAGACGCTAGTTAACCCTATCATTAATCTATCCACTAGAGTCCTCACCACTACAGAAATTAGGCTTCTAAATAAAGGACTTTCATTTGTTCCGACTGCTAATATTAACAAATTCCAATGGGAAATTGAGCAATTTCAATTTAATAGAAAACTCCGTTTAGCAGATTTCTTCAAAAATTCTAATCAACAACATCAAATTGAGGAGAACAGAGAAAAGTTTAAAATGAGAAGTACCTTTGACCCCTCCAACTTAAACCCTACATTAAAAACATTTTCACAAATGTTAAAATTTGATACAATGAAGGTTACAACTACCCGGAATCAAAGACGTCCGAATTTATCTAAAGATGAAAGAGAAGCCTTAAACAGCCTGGCTAAAGATATGTCCATTACCATACGTCCAGCGGACAAGGGAGGCGCTATAGTCGTCCAACAATATGACGACTATAAGGAGGAAATCCTTAAACAATTAAAGGATACCAGAGTCTATGAATACACGCTAATAGATCCCACTTATGAATTCAGTAAAATTGTCCAACAAACACTGCAAAGGGGCTTAGAAGCAGGTTTCCTTACTACTACGGAATATGAGTACTTATTTGAAACCCACCCTCGGTGCCCGATCATATACACAGTGCCTAAGGTTCACAAAAACCTAGAGCGCCCACCAGGACGACCGATAGTATCGGCGATCGGGGGATTGTTAGAACCCATAGGAAAATGGTTAGACACAAAATTTAAAAAACCGGTAATGTCACTACCTACCTATGTTAAAGACTCGGCGCAAGTCATAGCAGCCTTAAACTCTATAGAACTCCCCCCACAAGGAGTCTTCTTAGCAGCCATTGATGTAAGCAGTTTATACACCATAATTCCCCACGAGGAGGGAATTCAGGCGATGCGCCAAGTACTAACACAGTACCAAGAACGTATAGAGCCCCCGATTGAATATATACTTGAATTATTGGAATTATGTCTTATACTCAATTATTTTCGATTTGAAAAAGCATTCTACATACAAATATCCGGGACATCGATGGGTGCCCCTATG
Organism: Pelobates fuscus; assembly: GCF_036172605.1. Lineage (NCBI taxonomy): Eukaryota > Metazoa > Chordata > Amphibia > Anura > Pelobatidae > Pelobates > Pelobates fuscus. The sequence goes on along the minus strand of NC_086318.1, from coordinate 339,959,407 downwards.
GCACCAATGTATGCTAATGCATACATGCATGTATATGAACAGGTACATATTCTTCAAAAATATGGTCATCATATTCTGAAATATCTGAGATATATCGATGACGTGTTCATCATATGGACGGGCGAAGAACAAAGTCTCCATGACATGATAGGGTCACTGAATCAACTGGATTTACCAGTAAGACTTACCTATCAAATTAACAACAAACAAATTGACTTCCTGGATCTTCGTATCTTCATAGAAAATAACAAGCTGGGGTATACTTTATTTGCAAAGGAAACTGACCGTAATACGCTACTACATGCCAGCAGTCACCATCCACCCAACCTCATAAAATCTTTACCGGTATCTCAATTAATGAGAATACTGAGGAACAACTCTGATTCTATAAAAGCAGCAAACCAGGTACAAGAAATGTTTGAAAAATTTTCACAACGTGGATATCCAAGACAAATGCTGGAGGGTGCATATTCAAAAGCACTCAAAAACTACACTGATGGCCCTAAAATTAAAAGCAATCAAAATAGAATGATCTTCCCCCAAACGTTCCATTCACTATCGGGCGAGATGTCCCAGAAAATAAGACACAACTGGGAGGTTCTTAAAAAAGACAAGACACTACCGACGATATTTCAGAATACGCCTATGATTAGTTATAGGAGAAACAGGAACCTGAGAGATTATCTGGTTCATACAGACATATCTATGGCACACCAGTCTGTTCAAAGTCCAGGCTGTTATCGTTGTCTGAAGTGCATGGCTTGCAATAGTATGACCCCGGGCAAAGCGTTCTACCACCCTCGCTCAGGTAAAGAATACAGGATACGGCAAAGGATCACGTGCACCACTACACACGTAGTATATCGCATCACCTGCCCATGTGGACTCATGTACATCGGCAAAACGTCTAATGACCTCAGGGAGCGCATGAGGGGACACAGATCTACCATCAGGACTGCGTTATCCAGCGGCATAGCAACTACCCCCATAGCTAAACATTTTCTGGAAAAAGGGCATACACTGCCCACATTGAAATTTATGGGCATTGAACATGTACCGGCCCCGAACAGGGGGGGTGACAGAGACGTCCTACTTCTTCAAAGAGAAGCATTTTGGATCTTCACATTAGGAACTTTGTCCCCGGGGGGACTTAATGAAATCAACCCACTCAGCTGCTTCATCCCGAAAAGATAAAGAAGCCATAGTTTCGTAAATAATTGATATATATCTGGACTAAAGGTCACAGAAAAACCATTATTGGTGATAAACTCATGAGATTTTTTGTTAAATCAATCATATATTACTCATATACGTATTTGTATTTTCATTTAGCTAGGTATGTTAGCTTATGGATACCCCTGTTATATTCTATAGACTGTATGGCCGTTAATATGTAAAACAATTAAGTATATATATAGTATCCCTAGGGTTATTCAAATATACTTTGAAGTTTTTTTCTATAATGTATCTATTAGGTCTGCAATCACTTGGCACTTGGAATTCCAATTTAAACGTGGCCACCTTACGATATTGTTTAAAAATGTAGCAATCGTAAGATATTGTTTAACTTTGTTTAACAAATTTGTTTAAATATTCAAATAGATTCGTAAACACTTAGTCATTCTAAGGTGGCTTCGATATTTCTTATCCTTGAATTTTAATATGTCTGCGAGTGCAGATTATTAGATATTTGGCCGTAACCACACTCACTTTCAGGCCTTTTTTCATTAGGCACTCAAGGGGTTAATCTCTATTTCAAAGTTGAGTAATCACTTTCACGTTTGCACAGCCTCTCTTTCATATAACCTACTCTCCAATCAAATCACCTGCAAGGTATATTTAAATCACTTTTTTCCGCCTTTCATTGTCTTGAAAAAAGTCCCACGAGGACTGAAACGTCGACTTGTATGTCTTTGAAGTTTGGCACAATAAATTGTTTATATCTTTAAGAAGACCTTCCGAGTGCACTCTTTTCATCTGTATATATTGAAGGCTGAGGCAGCACCGAGGCAAGCACAAGACCGGTACATTGAGTGCGGGACATTTGCAGTTTATATATATATATATATATATATAAAATTAATAAATGAATTTGAAATAGGCATTGAAAGTCATGTGTTATTTTTTGCATATGATACAAAACTAGGTACAGTAATACAATGTGAGCAGGATATTACTTCACTGCAGTGTAATTTAGATAGATTGGGGGACTGGACACTCAATGGCAGATTAAATTAGATGTAGATAAATGCAAAGTTATGCACTTTGGAGAAGAATACACAAACAACTTACACCCTAAACAGTAGTGAGTTAGGGAAACATCAAATGAGAAGGATTTGGTATGTTGTATAAACAACCAACTAGGCACCAATGTTCAAAGTTAATCAGCAGTTGCTAAGGCCAATAAGGTATAGTCATATATAGAAAGTGGCATTAAACCTCAGAACAATTATATAAGTTGTCTCTTTATAAATTAGTGGAAGAAGGTCATGCAGTTTTGTTCTGTTCTAAGGAAGGATATTATGAAGGCAACAAAATGAATGTGGGGAATGAAAGATTTTAGTTAAGAAGAAAGGCTATTTAAATGTGTTTAGTTTATAAAAAAAAAATTGACTCAGAGTGGATATGATAACATTATGCAAATAGATTTGGGGCCAATACAAACCATTTTCTGGAAATATTTTCATAATAGGACTATACACCAAACACATGGTCACCCATTTAGACAGTAAAAACGATTTAGGCTATGGCAAACAAAAGTGTTCTTTACAGTAAGAACAATAAAGACGTGGTATACCCTGCCCGAAGAGGTGCTTTATCAAAGTTTGCATATATTTTTCAAACAGCGACTGGATAAATTCTTGCAAAAATGTTATATACAGGGATATAATATTTCATATATTGGGTAGCATCGTTTTGATCCATGGAGAAATCTGACTGCCATTCTTGGGTCAAGAAGGTTTTCCTTTTGTTGTAAAACTAAACTGTTTTTATTTTTTACCCTATTTTGGATTAACCACAGAAGCAGGTATGAAAAAGGCTGAACTTGATGCATTTTTACAGCCTATGTAGCTATTTAACTATGTACTATCATTTTAGTACTTCCTCTGTGGCTACATATTTTTTTCTTTCTTCCACTGTTACTTCTTTATGGTTACATTTTCAATACAATTTCTGTACATGCAGTTTTTATTGTATTCGGTATATGCAGTCTATTTGTATTTACTGTATATGTGATTATTAATATCATGGGAGACATAATCTATTGGGAAAACTCTTCCATTTTAAACACAACATTAATTTCTCTCCCCTATATTTTGTTCTTACCCTGCCCCACCTTTTCCTTAGCAGTATATACCTTCAGCTAAATCATAGGCGTGCGCAGCCTGTTGCATTAGGGTGTGCACCCTAAAGCACAAACACACACGCCACGTGTATATGTATTTTTATATACACACACACATACATATACATACATATATATATATATACACACACAAATACAAGTATACGTAGGTGCAGTGTGTGTGTGATTGTGAGCGGTGCAGCGTGTAAGGGGTGCAGTGTGTGTGATTGCGAGGGGTACAGTGTGGTGTAATTGTGAAGGGTGCAGTGTGTGTGATTGTGAGGGGTACAGTGTATGTAATTGTAAGGGGTACAGTTTGTGTAATTGTGAGGGATTCAGTGTGTGTGGGGTACAGTGTGTATGATTGTGAGGGGTGCACTGTGTGGGCGACAGGGGTTAGGAGGGTGGAGGGGCAGCAACAGGGGTTGGGGGGGTAGAGGGACAGGAGGTAGGGGGGTGGAGGGGCAGTAACAGGAGGTAGCGGGGGTAGACGGTTAGTGACAGGGGTTAGGGGGTAGTAACAGGGGTTAGGGGTGGTAGAGGGGTAGTGACGGGTTAGGGGGACAGAGGGGTAATGACAGGGGTTGGGGATAGAGGGGTAATGACAGGGGTTGGGGTAGAGGGGCAGTGACAGGGGGTGGGGGAGTGGATGGGCAGTAACAGGGGTTAAAGGGGGTGGAGAGGCAGTGACATGGGTTAGGGAGGTAGAGGGGCAGTGACAGGAGTTAGGGGAGTAGTGACAGGGGTTAGAGGGGTAGTGACAGGGGTTAGAGGGGTAGTGACAGGGGTTAGGGGGTTAGTGACAGGGGTTAGGGGGTAGTGACAGGGGTTAGGGGGTTAGATGAGTAGTGACAGGGGTTAGGGGGGTAGTGACAGGGGTTAGGGAGGTAGAGGGGTAGTGACAGGGGATAGAGGGGTAGTGCAAGGGGTTAGAGGGGTAGTGACAGGGGTTAGGGGGTTAGAGGGGTAGTGACAGGGGTTAGGGGGGTAGTGACAGCAGTTAGGGGGTTAGAGGGGTAGTGACAGGGGTTAAGGGGGTAGTGACAGGGGTTAGGGGTTAGATGGGTAGTGACAGGGGTTGGGGGTAGTGACAGGGGTTAGGGACAGGGGTTAGAGGGGTAGTGGCAGGGGTTAGGGGGGGTGGGGGGGCAGTGAGTGACAGGGGTTAGGGGGGGTATGGGGGCAGAGGCAGGGTGGGGGGGCAGTGAGTGACAGGGGGCAGAGGGGGTTTAAATACCTGCCCTGGTGGTCCAGTGGGTGCCCTCTCTCTTCAGTCTGCAGCTCCGCCGGGAGTGAGCTGCAGACCACATGGTGAGTCTCACGATCTCCAGGCAGAGCATTGCCGTGGCAACGCTCTGACATGCTGGAGATCGCGAGACACTTCAGTCTGCAGCTCACTCCCGGCAGAGCTGCAGACTGAGGCTGGATCTCCATCAGGGCAGATGGACAGGAGGGGCCTCTCACCCGGCGGCATTGTGTGCACGCCGCCGGCCCCCTCCTGTGTCGGGTCCTCGGTCGTAGACCGAGGACCCGACATGTTAGTCTGCCCAAAGGTAGTGCAGCACGGAGGTGTGATTAGGGTGTGCCCAGGCACACCCGGCACACCCCGTGCGCACGCCTATGAGCTAAATATTATCTTCTCGTTCTATACAATCTAGAGGCCTGACATACATCAAATGCACTTCAAGTAATATCCTCCATTTTTTCCCAGTAACCTCCAGCAAGTTTTGAGGGGTCTTGCATACTTCATATTCACTTCAAGCAATATCCTCCATTCTTCATAGAAAACTCAGATGTTCCAAGGGCAGCTTAGGAGACATTAAAGTATAATTATTCTGCCTATTGTTTGCTCCATCCATTTTCTTATCTTTAGTCTATTGTTAATTGCTTTACTGTCACTTTTTTTATTGCACTTTCCTGTACATACAGTTTTATTGTGTTATGTATATACAGTCTATTAGTATTTACTGTATATGGATTATGAGAGGAAAACTTTAGTGTTAGAAATACAAAGATGTATTTCTAACACTAGAGGATACCAATACCCCCCCTTACATTCCCCCTTGACAGCATATACAGGGTTAAAACCCCTTTAAACACTTACCTGATTCCAGTGCCGAAACCCCACAGTATTGGGACAGGCTCCTCCTCTGTCCACGTTATCCTTGGGGGGGGGGGGGTGGAGAATCTAATGCACATGCGTGCCGAGTGCCACGCATGCATTAGGCCTTCCCCAAAGGAATGCATTGACTCAATGCTCTCCTGTGTGGTTTTAGAAGATACTGGATGCCCAGCATGGTTTCATGGAGTCAAACTCTGTGATAGGCCAGGAAGTGCCTCTAGTGTCTGGGAGACAGCCACAAGAGACTGTCTTAACTCAAAGTTTCTCTCAAATTTTAATGTTTGGAGCTACAGGGCCAAGGGGACAGGGACAGTGCACCCAGATCACTTCAATGAGATGAAGCGGTCTGGGTGTCTGTAGTGTTCCTTTTGTTTCTTGTGTGATAGAATATCTTGGGCAAACTTTTAAGTTTTAATCACCAAATGTGAGATCCTCTTCAAGCAATGTTCTCCATTTTCCTAGCAATATCTACTTTCTAATATTTTCTATTACTCTGGAAGAAAACTATTTTTAAATATTTTTAATTAATATTGATTTTTAATTTGCTGTCTCGTGTTTAATCGGGAATATTAGTATTTCAAACTGCTTTTGTGACATCTGTTTAATTGCCCTTACCAACATTTTTAACTACTGTTGTAAAAACTGCCCCATGTTTGCTCTTGTGCCATATCACTAATTACAATTGCCATTTACACTAACATCTACATTTTTTATTCTGTGCCTTCACTTACTTGCAAACTGTTGATCTTCGAGGATGTCATTCCCCATGTCCTTGACAAATGTTATCTAACATACCTTCTGAAATTTCAGATTTATTTATTTTTACTTTAATCAGTAACAAAAAAAAATATGATTATTTTGAAGCAGTCTCAATGTGCCTATGGATCAGGAACCTCAGCTAGATTTCTCCTATGGTTTCTGAATCATGGAAAACAGCATTTTTTTGCCCATTTTGGGTTTCAATAATTGGCGGAATTACACATTTTGGTACCCCTTACCATTCCTTTAACCATTGCAACCAACTAATAGTTTTGATTCTGCTTCACTAACCCTATAATAATAAGGCTGTAATAGTGATCAGAATATATATACAGGATATATAAATATAAACAACATAAATTTACATTTTTGAGGATGAATGTTTATGCTTAATTATAAGTGTGGTTGTATAACATATTTGGATCTTTTTAAATTACTATTGTTGTTTGTTATGTTGTAAAAAAGTTAATTATTTTTAAAATATAATTTCTTTTGGATTGATTTGGGATTTTACTCTGTTATCTCCTGGTTCCACGTATCCCAGGACTATACCACCAACACTGTTAAACACCAGAGCAGGTCCATGCTCTTGAATATGTAAGTAGGATACCTACCTTTTATTCTGCAAAGTCTGTTGCTCTTATATTATACCATTGGGTATCTCAACTTTTTGTTTCCACATACCTTGCTTTCTGGAGAAATACTATCACTACTCCTGAATTATATCCTTAGATGGGGATTATAAACAGCAGAGCTCTCAGTAGCTCTAAAAAGTGTGAGTGTACCTCTGTTACACTAGTATATTTTAGCTAATTGTATACTATATGACACTATTTCTGTGTTCTGTTTTTCCTTTTTTTGAGATACCCATCATTGTACAGCGAACAAGTCTATTTTGATACAGGTTTGTATATATCTTTGCCGTGTTATCACATTTAGAGGTTATCTGTTTCTAGGTGCAGTCTCTATTGTTTGTTCTATTTTTATATTTACACAATGCTGGGGAAGACTTTTTATATAGTATATAGTGAGCACATAATTCCTGTATCTGTTTTAGCATAAACATTATGTATATATTTTACAAGACACCAAGGCACATTTTCCCCCCATTTAGTTCTCAGATCCAGTGAGAAAATGTTTCCAATAAAGGGAAAAGAGGAGGAGCAGTAACAAAAATATCTACGGTACATTTATATATGATATATTTAATAAATATATCATATATAAATGTATCTTTTTTACTGCTCCTCCTTTTTCACCTCTATTGGTAATGTCTCACTTGATTCGTGAATACAATGAATTTAGTGTCTCAGATGGTCTTCCACTCAGTCTGAAGAATAACTACATTGTGATCAGAGTTCAGATAAACCACCGACTCAGTTTGTTCAATTATCCAAACTTCCTCAGGGTTGTTGTGTTTGCTTGGGAGTCTAGTAGTATGTGTGTCTGGCAGTGTGTATGACATTGTTTGTCGGTGTGTATAACTAGCAGAGTGTGTGTGTAAGGCAGTGATACTCTGAATTGGTCTAAGAGTGTGTGTTTTTGGCAGTGAGAATCCTTGCATTTATTGGGTGTGTGTATGTGGCAGTGTACAGTATATGTTATTTATCTGTAAGCATATATCTGTACCTGTGTATTTATGAATCAGTGGTGGATCTGGGGGGGGGGGGGCAACGGGGCAATTGCCTCCCTTGCCCCCCCCCCCCCCGGCTGCCTGTCACATGGGGGCACAAAGCATATAGAGGATCTTAGAGGACTAATATATGAGCATATTTATTTTACCCCCTTGTAGTTTCTCCAGCTTACAACAGCACTTTTCAGCCGCGAGAGAAACTACAAAGGAGGTGAAATAAATATGTCCATATATTAATACCATTGGTGGCAGTGTGTGGTAATCCCCAGCCAGAGAAGGAGAAAACTCGCTTTTCTTATTCTCCTTCTCGGCGGCGCTTCCCATGCTCAGGGCTGCTAGGCAAATCAGAGGAGATGAGGTGGAGCTATGGTGGTGATGTCATAGCTCTGCCTATACTCCTTTGATTGGCCTAGTAGACCTCCTCCAAGTAAGGGAGGCAATTGGGACATTGCACAGCACTAACTCACCACCCAGCTCCAGCCTAGTGCCACTGCCTGTTTTCACAAGCCTGCTGGCATGCATTAGTAGCCACCAGCCTGCACATTAAACAGGCCTTCATTACTGTCACCATGTGGCCAGTCAGGTCAGGAACAGGCTGACCAGCTCTGCCCAATCGCCCCCTCCGAGGCTCTCCCCTGCCTACTAATGCAGGGCTGGCACTGTCCTATGCTTTTCCCCTCTTTTGGCCCCATTTTTTAACCTGTTGGGCTAAATATTAGCTTGGTTATACATTTCCTTGGTGCTTCTGAGATACAGAATTCAACCGTACAGCTGAGCAGCCTAAAGTTAGACAATCCAGCCAAAACCTAATGCACAAGTCTAATGAGTGTATGTCTTGGAGTGCATATCTGAGCCAGTGGGTTTGTAAAGGACCCCAAGATGTCTGATGGCAGGCCTGCATCTCCTTGCCAGTAAACATATGTGATTGTTGTGAATTAAAGGAACATGAAAAATAACTAAAATATGTCTCTTAACTTTATTTATAATAAAACAATTTAACATTTGAACGTTCAAATAATAGTAAATCAATGCAAAAAACATTTCCAAAACTCAGAATTTTGATTTAATGTAAAAAAATACACTCACTATATACAAAAGCCACTTACGTAATAATATTCCCTAATAATGCATTGTATTCATGGTCAGCCATATTATTTGTTTCCTTATTCTACTTTTTAGCATTATAGGTTACAGTGGCACTTGGGCATTTGCAAAATAAAACTTCCAATCATTTAAAGGACCACTAATGTCACACAGGATGCTTTACCTCAATGAAGTGACCTGATGTAGTGATCCTATCCCTTTTACACTTGGAGAAACTGCAATGTTTACATTGTAGGGTTAAATAGGAAAACATTGATTCAGTGTGCATGTGCATCAGGTCCCCAATGTTCCTCGGTGAAGAGCATTGGTTTGGACCCTCACGGAAGCGACCATGCCTACTCCATGACATTGCGGGAGAAGGAGAGCTAAGCAGCGCCGAGGGATCTTAAATACTGAAAAAAGGTAAGTAAAAAGTTTTTTTTTAAAAAAAACATTTTTATTGCACAGAGGGGGCTGGTGGAACCTATATTCCCAACACTTCAATGTTCTTTTAATGTGGCTGTATTTGAATGAAATGTATTTAAATTTCTTGCACTTAGTACTTCCCACCAAAAGAATTTACTTTGTCACATATATAGTAAAGACAAAAAGGAATTGAGGGCACACTGTGAACATGCTGTGTTATCTGTATTATTTATCTAATATATGTCTGGGCAGAAGGTCTTTTTGGGGAAGAGCATGGGTTTATGGGCATTGTTGTGCAGTTGTCAGCGTTTTACTTATAAAAACTGTTAGCTGAACTACAATGCACAATATCATTTGCAATGCTTCCTGCGGTTATAAATAACTGTGTCTTTGGAGAAACACAGCACATTTAAAGGTGAGGGACTGAAGTAACATCATGTACATAGCTCAGGAAATGATATAGTTTAATAATATAATAAGTGAATACTTTATTTCAGTGCATCTCCAGACCTACTCCTGCCCCAAGGGGACAGCCATTTTTAAATCCCTGTTAGATCAGAAATACCACTTATCCAAGAAAGGTCCATGCAGCTTACTGAGATCTTTTGTCAAGTACAAGTGACCTGTTGCACGGTCTTGCTGATTTGTGGTGCTTTTCACCAAAGAGGGCTTAAATATGGCTTTCCTATAGAACAAGGCTAAACCAGGAGATGCCTGGAAAAGAGGTACCGTATATACTTGAGTATAAGTCGAGTTTTTCAGCACATCTTTTGTGCTGAAAAACCCCAACTCGACTTATACTTGAGTCAAGGTCTGTATTATGGCAATTTACATTGCCATAATACAGACAATGGGGCGGTGTGCATTTACTTACCTCTCCTGTCAGCTCCCTCCTCCTCCGCGCCGGTCTGTTCAGCACCTCTGTCAGCTCCCAGTGTAAGCCTCGCGAGAGCCGCGGGGTGATAGTGCGGCCGCGAGACTTACAGTGTGAGCTGACAGAGGGAGCTGACCAGACCGTCGCGGAGGAGAAGGGAGCTGACAGGAGCTGCATGAGAGGTAAGTGGTCCTGACAGCTCCCCTCCACTGAACTGCCAATGCCACTGGACCACCAGGGAGTGAGAGCCCCCCTCCCTGCCATGTATCAAGCAGGGAGGGGGGACAAATAAAAATACATATAATAATAAAATAGAATAATAATAAAATAAAAAATAATATAACAGCATTTTTTTATTAAAATAATAATAAAAATGCCCACCACCCACCAAGGCTCTGCAACACACACACACACAGCATCACACACACACTGCACTCATACACACACACACTGCACTCATACACACACACACACTGCCAGGGCCGCCACAAGAAATTTTGGGGCCCCTAACTCAGCTCAGGGTCTGGGCCCCCTGGGGCCCGCCTCCAAATACCGCTCACTGGGTCCACACACAGACACAAACGCACACACTGATACATACTAACAGACACACATACTGAAACAGACATACACGCATACAGGCATACATACTGACACACACATACTGAGACATACACACAGGCATACATAGTGACAGACAGACACACATACATACAGACACCGACATACATACATACACACACACACACACATTCATACATACAGACACTGACATCCATACACACATACATTCATAATGGCATACAGACTGACATACATGCATATATACAGACATACTGACAGACATCCATACACACATACACACAGACCTATGTTCATAATAATATGCAGACATACATTCATACTGACATACAGACATACATATATACATATATAATGACATACAGACATACATATACACATACATAGACATACATACAGACATACATGCATACAGACATACATGTATGCATACAGACATACACAAACATACATAGACAGACATACATACGTAGATATACATGCATCCAGACATACATACAGACATATACATACATACAGACAGACATACATACATAGACATACACACAGACATACATACATACACACATAGACATACGGACAGACATAAATGCATGTAGACAGACATACATACACAGACAGACATACATACACATACATGCATCCAGACACACAGACATACATGCATACAGACAGACATACACGCATACAGACAGACAGACAGAGACATACAGACAGACATGCATGCATCCAGACAGACATACATACATAGACATACATGCATACAGACATGCAGACAGACATACATACATAGACATACATGCATACAGACATGCAGACAGACATACATACACATACATGCATCCAGACACACAGACATACACGCATACAGACAGACAGAGACATACAGACAGACATGCATGCATCCAGACAGACATACATACATAGACATACATGCATACAGACATGCAGACAGACATACATACATAGACATACATGCATACAGACATGCAGACAGACATACATACACATACATGCATCCAGACACACAGACATACACGCATACAGACAGACATAGACATACAGACAGACATGCATGCATCCAGACAGACATACATACATAGACATACATGCATACAGACAGACAGACATACATTCAGACAGACATACATACATACACAGACATGCATACAGACACACATGCATACATACAGACATACACATACATGCATACAGACACAGACATGCATACAGACACACAGACATACATACAGACATACACAAACATGCATACAGACACACAGACAGACAGACACACATACATGCATACAGACAGACATACACATACATGCATACAGACACAGACATACATACATACATACATACATACATACATGCACACACAGCTCATTTTCCAGCCACCCTCCTGTCTCTTACCTTTTCTTTGCAGGAGGGTGGCTGGGGATGATGGGAGTCGGCGCTGCTCCCTCTTCATTGCTGGGCTCTCCCTCTTTACGGCTGGGCGGGCGCGCTCCTCCCGCGCGGAGTGAGCTGGGAGGAAGTGAGCACTTCCTCCCAGCAGCACTTGCGGCTGCTTTTTTTTTTTTTTTAAAGGGGCCCGGTCGCGCTATACAACGGCCATAGCGCTGACCGGGCCCCTGAAGGAGGGGGCTCATCGGGTGGCCCTAAGTGTGTGGGCCACCCGATGGGCCCCACACGTGGGGCCCGGGCGGCCGGGCCCCCCAGGGCCGCCGGGCCCATGACAACTGTTATGGTTGTCATGCCCTGATGGCGGCCCTGCACACTGCACTCATACACACACTGCACTCATACACACACTGCACTCATACACACACTGCACTTATACATACACTGCACTCATACACACACTGCACTCATACACACACTGCACTTATACATACACTGCACTCATACACACACACACACACTGCATTCATACACACACTGCACTCATACACACACACTGCACTCATACACACACACTGCACTCATACACACACACACTGCACTCATACACACACACACTGCACTCATACACACACTGCACTCATACACAGTGTGTGTATGAGTGCAGTGCACTCATACACACACACTGCATTCATACACACACTGCACTCATACACAGTGTGTGTATGAGTGCAGTGCACTCATACACACACTGCACTCATACACACACTGCACTCATACACACACTGCATTCATACACACACACTGCATTCATACACACACACTGCACTCATACACACACTGCACTCACTCATACACACACTGCACTCACTCATACACACACTGCACTCACTCATACACACACTGCACTCACTCATACACACACTGCATTCATACACACACACACTGCATTCATACACACACACTGCACTCATACACACACTGCATTCATACACATACACTGTAAATAAATATTCAATTAATATAATTCTTTTAGGATCTAATTTTATTTAGAAATTTACCAATAGCTGCTGCATTTCCCACCCTAGTCTTATACTCGAGTCAATACTTTTTCCCAGTTTTTTGGGGCAAAATTAGGGGCCTCGGCTTATATTCGGGTCGGCTTATACTCGAGTATATACGGTATTTCAATAAGTGAGAGGAATAGAAAAGTATGTATCTAAAAAAAAAATAACTTGATTAAAGTTGTATAGACACACTAAAAGACAAAAAAGCATTCTCAAAGAAAAAGTGGAAAAAACACAGCAAACACACATACCATTTGAAGTGGTCTCTATTAGACATGACCATTCGGTTTTGGCCAAATTGAGATTTGGTCAAATTTTGGGTTATTTTTGCCATTTGTCTGTTTGGCTATTGCTGAAGCACCATGCCAAATTAAAACTATACCACAATATATTTAATAATAAAAACATACCAACCATCATCTATGTCACCTACTAATCCCAAGACAAAATTGTTGGGGATAGGGATTGTGTTCCCCAATCTACTACAATCAATCATAGTTCCAGTGTCTCAAAGTCTTAATTTCTCTTCTTGGCCTTAAGGACTGCTGACACAACTGCCACACCCATGCACACCTCCTCCACCACCATTATTAATAGTATTAAGCCTCAGAATTGAGGGACTAACATGTCCATTATGTCCAATTCACCACCTAGAAAGTAAATGCCTTTTTTTTTTCTCTGCCACTTGCACAGGCAGCACAGCCACGTCTACTACAGTTAGTTCAAGCATGATCGTTTCTTGCAGTTCCACCAATAAACAAGTAAGGGGGAGTTCAACAGAGCATACTTTGTGGGCAACATCAGAGCCACTCTTTACTCAGAGTACCACAGTAGTGTCCCCAGCATCTGGTCTTGAAGGTGGTAGCAGTGATAAAGCTGGTGATGATAATACCGTCTCACCCACCACTGCAGACATATTACTTTAACCTCTGTCCCAGGAGCTACTCAACTGAGTATGATAAGCTTGGGGAATTATAAGAGGAGAGTCTGGAGATCTCAGGAAGTAACCAACTATTTTCTCTTGCAGCTTGCGTGCACCCACCTCTTGCACCTTCTCCACCTAGTCAAAGTCCAACTGTATCTGCTTTTCAATCTCTTCAACCAATGGAGACAGTTGTGACATCAGCTGTACCAGATACCACACATACAAATAGCATGCCAACTTTCATTGTTACCATCACCACCACCAGCACCACCTCCATCACAAATACCTCAACCATCAACATCAGTACCAGCATTAAGATTTCCATTAGCATTAACTATCAACCAAGTGCTAGTGTACAGGCTAGCGATGTGACATCTTCTACTGCAAATCAACCTGCCTCTTCAGCAACTACAAGCCAAGGTTTTAGGTATCATATTGCACTAGAATTGCCAGGTAATAGCCGAGACCTGAATCCAACAGAAAATCTGTGGAACGATTTAATACAATTGTGTTAGTTAGAACTACAATCATGGAATGAAAAGACAATTGATAAAAGCAATTATAGAATCTTGGTTTCACATTGTAACACCTGATGAACTAGAACTTTGACTAGAACACTTTGTTCAGTCCATAGGGGACACGGCACTATAAAGCTGTTTGTGCAGTGAAGGATTTCCTGATTCAGCAGTAACAGAAATGGTGAGAAGTTTTGAAATACGGTTTTCTTTGCTTTATCATGTTTTTTTTTGTGTATAACTTCTTTTAAAATGCAATTTGCAACGTGTGTTGCATTTCATTCTGCAGCATTAAATTATCTTAACTAATAATACAGCATTTAATTTTTATGATATCATAGTAAAACAACTGGTGTTATGAGTCATCAAACCTTAAAATAATTTTGGCCACTACCATATATTAATAATCAAATTTTGACAAACCAGAATTGACATAGCAGCCTTTTTTGCATTTCTGCTCACTAACAGGGGCACTTTTTTTTCGCATGCCAACATTTTTCCCCATGAACAACATTCAGACAAGCTGAACTGTCAAATCGATTGTGGAACATCCCAAATAAAATATAAATTTTGGGAAAACTTGTTTGGCCAAAAAATAAGAACATTTGCGCCAGACACACTCCAGTATTTATAGGCTATACTAGATACATAATTTCAACTGAACATATTAGGGTACAAGTAGAAAAAGGTTTACTTTTTATTAAAGGAACACTATAGTCACCTAAATTACTTTAGCTAAATAAAGCAGTTTTAGTGTATAGATCATTCCCCTGCAATTTCACTGTTCAATTGTTTCTGTTTATGCAGCCCTAGCCACACCTACCCTGGCTATTATTGACAGAGCCTGCATGAAAAAAACAAACTGGTTTCACTTTCAAACAGATGTAATTTACCTTAAATAATTGTATCTCAATCTCTAAATTGAACTTTAATCACATACAGGAGGCTCTTGCAGGGTCTAGCAAGCTATTAACATAGCAGGGGGTAAGAAAATCTTGATTAAACAGAACTTGCAATAAAGAAAGCCTCAATAGGGCTCCTATTTACTGGAAATGTTTATGGAAGGCTGTGCAAGTCACATGCAGGGAGGTGTGACTAGGGTTCATAAACAAAGGGATTTAACTCCTAAATGGCAGAGGACTGAGCAGCGAGGCTGCAGGGGCATGTTCTATATACCAAAACTGCTTCATTAAGCTAAAGTTGTTCAGGTGACTATAGTGTCCCTTTAACTGTAACTTATTTGAACTTAGTTGCACTAAAATTGTATCAATCAACCGCAGATTTTAGATGTACATGGCTATGCGTTGCCAATTTGTTGGGGGATCTAATGATATCTTCTATATCACTTGCTGTACCCTACACATATAGCCTCAGGACACCTCTGACATTAAATATATTGCAAGCTATATACAGTAACCCAGGCTTTAATCTATATTCAAACTCTAATACAAACCCTATTACAAACCCTTGTTGTAAAACTAACCTTTATTATAGCCTAAAACTAAGACCTAGACTTAACTCTAATGTTTGAAACAGAAAAAAGGAACCACACTCAAATCCACTTAAACAGAGTGCACCAAAGCAGGACCAGCAAATCCAAACACATAATAATAAAATAGGCAATAATCAGATTTATTGGATCAAAAAGGCAAAGCTTGATGAAGACCATTTAGTAGGTTGAAACGTTGCTTGACCTTTTTGATTCAATAAATCTGTTTGTGGCTTTAATTACGTGAATGCCTGAAGATTATTTCCTGTTTTATTAATTCTAATGTTTAACCAAATGTAAGCAGCTTTTGGCACTCAGGGTGTTGTAGACTACATCCCCCATAATGCTCTTATAGACATAATGCTGGCAAATTATCAAGGGAGATTTCGTACACAATTTCTGCAGTGCCAATGGTTGCCTACCCCTGTTTTAAGGCCTAACTCTAGTTCTAATCCATGAATTAACCCTAACCCTGTCAGACCTAGGGTTAGCATTAGAATTAAACTTAGGGTTACGGTTTGACCAAGGTTTAGAGTTGAAACTAAAGTTAAAGTTAAGACTAAAGTAAGGGTTGGAGTTAGAGTTAGGATTAGGTTTCATAATAGGGTTACAATTAAGGTTAGAGTTAGAATTTAGAGATGTCCCGAATAGTTCGCTGGCGAATAGTTCCCGGCGAACATAGCTTGTTCGCGTTCGCCACGGCGGGCGAACATATGCGATGTTCGGTCCGCCCCCTATTCGTCATCATTGAGTAAACTTTGACCCTGTACCTCACAGTCAGCAGACACATTCCAGCCAATCAGCAGCAGTACCTCCTTCCCAGACCCTCCCACCTCCTGGACAGCATCCATTTTAGATTCATTCGGAAGCTGCATTCTTAGTGAGAGGAGGGACAGTGTAGCTGCTGCTGATTTGATAGGGAAATTTATAGCTAGGCTAGTGTATTCAGTGTCCACTACAGTCCTGAAGGACTCATCTGATCTCTGCTGTAAGGACAGCACCCCAAAAAGCCCTTTTTAGGGCTAGAACATCAGTCTGCTTTCTTTTTTTTAACCGTGTAATCTAATTGCAGTTGCCTGCCT
Organism: Pelobates fuscus; assembly: GCF_036172605.1. Taxonomy (NCBI): domain Eukaryota; kingdom Metazoa; phylum Chordata; class Amphibia; order Anura; family Pelobatidae; genus Pelobates; species Pelobates fuscus. The sequence continues at coordinate 339,942,097 of NC_086318.1, read as the reverse complement.
GCCAGCGTGTGTGTCAGGCTCACAGCGTATACTGTGCCCACTTGCCCAGTGCCACCACTCATATCTGGTGTCACAATAGCTTGCATTTAAAAAAAAATTAAAACTTTTTTGACTGTAATATAATAGCAGTCAGTTTCCTTCACACTTGTGCGTTTCAGGGCCTGCCAGGGCACAGTGTCACACCAGTGCAACTCATATCTGGTGTAACAGTAGTGTACATTAAAAAAAAAAACTAGAAATTTGACTGTGAAATAATAGCAGTCAGTTTCCTTCACACGTGTGCGTTTCAGGGCCTGCCAGGGCACAGTGTCACACCAGTGCAACTCATATCTGCTGTAACAGTAGTGTACATTAAAAAAAAAAAAAAAAAAACTAGAAATTAGACTGTGAAATAATAGCAGTCAGTTTCCTTCACACGTTTGCGTTTCAGGGCCTGCCAGGGCACAGTGTCACACCAGTGCAACTCATAGCTGGTGTAACAGTAGTCTACATTTAAAAAAAAACAACACTTTTTTGACTGTGAAATAATAGCAGTCAGTTTCCTTCATGCGTGTGTATTTCAGGGCCTGCCAGGGCACAGTGTCACACCAGTGCAACTCATATCTGGTGTAACAGTAGTGTACATTAAAAAAAAACCTAGAAATTTGACTGTGAAATAATATCAGTCAGTTTCCTTCACACGTGTGCGTTTCAGGGTCTGCCAGAGCACAGTGTCACACCAGTGCAACTCATATCTGGTGTAACAGTAGTGTACATTTAAAAAAAAAATAATAATTTGTCTGTAATAGAGTGAATAGCAGTTAGTTGTCTGCAAGCGTGTGTGTCAGGCCTACAGCGTCTACTCTGCCAACTTCTGCCAGTGCACAGTGGCACTCATATCTGTTGTCACAGTAGCTTGCACGCATAGTACCACTAATCGAAAAAAAATGACAGGCAAAGGCAGGCCACCCTGCAGGGGCCGTCGTGGTCGTGGTGTTGTGATTCCCTTTGGCCCTAGAATAATGCCCAGTGTTCAGAGGCCACGTACCCTGAACTCGAAAAGTTCTGAGGACATAGTTGACTGGCTAACACAGGACACCCAATCTTCTATAGCTTCCGCTCAGAACCTTGACGCACCATCCTCCTCCAGCTTAGCTTTGGGACCTCTCAAGTTACCACTCGCCCGCCTGCCGCCACCACCAACACTAGCACCACAGCCGCTTCACTTGATCTGTCAGAGGAGTTATTTACACATCAGTTGGAAGAAATGAGTGATACACAACCATTATTGCCAGAGGATGTAGATAACAGGGATATGTCTCAGTCAGGCAGCATTACACACATGGACGTACGGTGTGATTATGATGATGTTGTACCCGCTGCTGCTTCCTTTGCTGAGTTGTCAGATACAAGTGAAGCAGTTGATGATGACGCTGCGTCCGTGGATGTCATGTGGGTGCCCGATAGAAGAGAAGAAGAACAGGGGGAAAGTTCAGATGGGGAGACAGAGAGGAGGAGGAGACGAGTTGGAAGCAGGGGGAGGTCGTCGCAAGGAGCTAGTGGCACAGTCAGACAGCATGCATCGGCACCCGGGGTCAGCCTGACAGTACGCCAATCAACGCATGCTGTTGCCACCACCAGAATGCCGTCATTGCAGAGCTCAACAGTGTGGCATTTTTTTTTGTGCGTCTGCCTCTGACAACAGTGATGACATTTGCAACCTGTGCCAAAAGAAACTGAGTCGTGGGAAGTCCAACACCCACCTAGGTACAACTGCTTTGCGAAGGCACATGATCGCACATCACAAACACCTATGGGATCAACACATGAGTACAAGCAGCACACAAACTCAAAGCCGCCATCCTCCTCCTGGTCCAGCATCTTCAGCCACGTAAACCACTGCTGTCCTCCTTGCCCCCTCTCACCCATCCGCCACTCCGTCTCTCGCCTTGAGCAGTTCCTGCTCATCTGCCCACAGTCAGGTGTCTGTCAAGGACATGTTTGAGCGTAAGAAGCCAATGTCACAAAGTGCCCGGCATCTGACAGCTGGCTTGTCTGAACTCTTAGCCCGCCAGCTTTTACCATACAAGCTGGTGGAGTCTGAGGCGTTCCAAAAATGTGTGGCTATTGGGACACCGCAGTGGAAGGTACCCGGCCGAAATTTCTTTGCACAAAAGGCAATCCCCAACCTGTACTCGATTGTGCAAAAGGAAGTAATGGCATGTCTGGCACACAATGTTGGGGCAAGGGTCCGTCTGACCACTGATACCTGGTCTGCAAAGCATGGTCAGGGCAGGTATATCACCTACACTGTGCATTGGGTAAACCTGCTGACTGCTGCCAAGCATGGAATGCGTGGCTCTGCAGATGAGTTGGTGACACCGCCACGACTTGCAGGCAGGCCTGCTGCCACCTCCTCAACTCCTCCTACTCCATCCTCTTTCATAACCTCCTCGGCTGAGTCCTCTTCTGCTGCTGCGTCTTGCTTCACATCAACGGCACCCCCCCAGCTCCCCAGGTACTATTCCACATCCCGGATACGGCAGTGTCACGCCGTCTTGGGGTTGACTTGCCTGAAAGCAGAGAGTCACACCGGACCAGCACTCCTGTCCGACCTGAACACACAGGTGGATCAGTGGCTGACTCCGCACCAACTGGAGATCGGCAATGTTCGACCGCCTGCTCCAACAAGAAAAAGCCGTTAACGACTATTTCTATGACCGGGGTGCTAGGACACCCTCTGCGGAGCTGGGAATTTTTTTTCCACGTTATTGGACGCTCATGCGCAATGCCTGTAGACTCATGCGTCCTTTTGAGGAGGTTACAAACCTAGTCAGTCGCACCGAAGGCACCATCAGCGACATCATACCATTTGTTTTCTTCCTGGAGCGTGCCCTGCGAAGAGTGCTGGATCAGGCCGTAGATGAGCGTGAAGAGGAAGAGTTGTGGTCACCATCACCACTAGAAACAGCATTATCAGCATCGCTTGCTGGACCTGCGGCAACGCTGGAAGAGGATTGTGAGGAAGCGGAGTCAGAGGAGGAATGTGGCTTTGAGGAGGAGGAGGAAGATCAACCACAACAGGCATCCCAGGGTGCTTGTTGTCACCTATCTGGTACCCGTGGTGTTGTACGTGGCTGGGGGGAAGAACATATCTTCAGTGAGATCACTGAGGACGTGGAACGGGACATGAGTAGCTCGGCATCCAACCTTGTGCAAATGGGGTCTTTCATGCTGTTGAGGGACCCTCGTATAAAAAGGCTGAAGGAGGGTGTCCACGCTACTAGACCCCTGGTATAAGCAGAAAGTGCCTGAAATGTTACCGAATTACCGCAAGTCGGAAAGGATGCAGCAGTTCCAAAATCAATTAAAAAGTATGCTTTACACAGCGTATAAGGGTGAGGTCATAGCACAACGGGAATCTAACAGGGGAAGAGGTGAAAGTAATCCTCCTCCTCCCATGACCACGCCGGCAAGGACAGGATGCTTTACAGACGTGTTGTTGATGGAGGACATGCGGAGCTTTTTAAGTCCTACGCATCGCCACAGCCCTTCGGGGTCCACCCTCAGAGAATGACTCGACCGACAGGTAGCAGACTACCTCGCCTTAACTGCAGATATCGACACTCTGAGGAGCGATGAACCCCTTTACTACTGGGTGTGCAGGCTTGACCTGTGGCCTGAGCTATCCCAATTTGCGATAGAACTTCTGGCCTGCCCCGCTTCAAGTGTCCTGTCAGAAATGACCTTCAGTGCAGCAGTAGGTATTGTCACTGAGAAGAGAAGTCGCCTAGGTCAAAAAAGTCTAGATTACCTCACCTTTATTAAGATGAATGAGAGGTGGATCCCAAAGGGACTGACAGTGGGCGATACATTTGACTAAAAAAGGCCTGATGAGGGGGACGTAACAGGGATTAAACTGATAAGAATAGTACTACTTAACACACCACTCCTATCTGGTGGCACATTAGATTGCACGTGCAGTGCCCCAAATTTCAAGTAGGAGGACCGATCAAGCATCTTTTTCCATCTCCCGGTTCCTAAAATCGATGCCATATACACGTCCCTGATAGGGGACGTAACAGGGATTAACCCCTTGAGGACACATGACATGTGTGACATGTCATGATTCCCTTTTGTTCCAGAAGTTTGGTCCTTAAGGGGTTAAACTGATGAGAATAGTACTACTTAACACACCACTCCTATCTGGTGGCACATTATATTACACGTGCAGTGCCCCACATTTGAAGTAAGAGGACCAACCAAGCATCTTTTTCCATCTCCTGGTTCCTAAAATCGATGCCATATACACGTCCCCTGATAGGGGACGTAACAGGGATTAAACTGATAAGAATAGTACTACTTAACACACCACTCCTATCTGGTGGCACATTAGATTACACGCGCAGTGCCCCAAATTTGAAGTAGGAGGACCAACCAAGCATCTATTTCCATCTCCCATCGTTGCCATATACACATCCCCTGATAGGGGACGTAACAGGTATTAATCTGATAAGAATAGTACTACTTAACAAACCACTCCTATCTGGTGGCACATTAGATTACATGCACAGTGCCCCAAATTTGAAGTAGGAGGACCAACCAAGCATCTTTTTCCATCTCCTGGTTCCTAAAATCGATGCCATATACACGTCCCCTGATAGGGGACGTAACAAGGATTAAACTGATAGGAATAGTACTACTTAACACAGAGAATAGTACTATAATAACGCAGAGAGAGGCAATGCAGAGAGAGGAGTCTGAAGAAGAGGAGGAAGGTGGCTTTGAGGAGGTGGAAGACCAAACACAGCAGGCATCCCAGGGGGCTTGTTGTCACCTTTTGGGGACCCTTGGTGTTGTACGTGGCTGGGTGGAGGAAGAGACCTTCAATGACATCAGTGAGGACAAGGAACGGGACATGGCTAGCTTGGTATCCAACCTTTTGCAAATGGGGAGTTTGCGGTTGTGCAAATGGACTGTTTGCGGTGCGTTAAACGGGGAGTTTGGTCTGTCACTGTGAAGCGGGCGTAACCCTTACACTACCTGATCGATACAACATCATACCTGATGTTTTAAAGCACGTTATTCCAAACAATTTAGGAATGTTAGGTGATTTATGCCCTTTATGGATTAAAACCAGACTCTGCATCAACTATGTAATTTTCCATGGGAGTTTTGCCATGGATCCCCCGCCGGCATGCCACAGTCCAGGTGTTAGTCCCCTTGAAACAACTTTTCCATCACTATTGTGGCCAGAAAGAGTCCCTGTGGGTTTTAAAATTCGCCTGCCTATTGAAGTCTATGGTGGTTCGCCCGGTTCGCCCGTTCGCGAACATTTGCGGAAATTCGCGTTCGCTGTTCGCGAATGCAAAAATGTTTTGTTCGCGACATCTCTATTAGAATTATGTTTAGGTTTACAGTCAGAGATAGACCTATAATTACGTTTAAAACACTATATTAACCAGAACAACTACAGCTTAATGCAGTTGTTTTGGTGTGTATAGCATGATCCTGCAGGCTTTTTAAGTTTACATTACTGCCTAGGGATACCTCCAGTTGCAGTCACTCAGATATCCACTAATAGTACTTCATAGGGCAGTGTTGCACAATATGCAGCACAGACATTCAGTTTCTTCATGCTTTTGCATGGAGGCTCAGAATGTGCCCTATATGGATGAATTGATTCAATACATCTCTATGAGGAGAGGATTATTGGTGCCGTGTGGCATTTTGCCATGCGTGCGCAACAACCTCTCAATCTTTCCTATCGGAAAGCATTGGATTGGCTGAGATCCTGAATTTTGATGATCACAGCCAAGGAGGCAGAGTGGTAACAGAGCCAACCATGATGGACCTGTGTGGCGCTGGAATAAAGGTAAGTTTATTACCATTTTGAAAAAGTGCCAGAAGGGGTCGGGGACATAAACTGTGTTTCTAACACTTCCTGTCTTCCTGTCACTATAGTGTTCCTTTAAGTTTAAAGGTAGGGAGGAAGTTACAGTTAGATTTAGGGCGAGGCTTAGTGCATGGTTTGCAATATGAACTACAGTTAGGGCAAGAGTTAGAGCCATATTTAGATGCTAACCCTAGCTCTACTCCTAGTACTAACCTACCTCTGCCAGATGGCATGCTTCACACTTTTTATTGTCAGACAAGGGGTCAGAGGAGACATAAGGATTTCCCCAAGTTATAATACTACAAGAAGCAACAGATCATCCCTTGAATCACTTGGGCCTCCCTAACAATGTCTGCAATGAGAGCAGAGATTAAACTTAGCTATTGAATGAACTGTTAATGTCCGTGTTCCTGAGGTTCACATGACAGTGCGTGATTTGATAATTGCACTATAAACTCCCTCACTGTTTTGGTTAAGAACTACTAAGCTCACTGTGTTTTCTATTTCATAATTTAACCCATTTAACCCATCATATGCCAGAGGTTAAGAACCCATAGACTTCTGTTTACTTTTCCCAATATCCAATGTATAATAATTACCTTTATAATAATTATTTTGGTCATTCTTTGTTCCTGCACAATAATATATCAAATGGAGTGGTTTCCCATTGACTCGCTATATGAATCATTGAACACATGCTCAGAAGCAAAACAAAGTATTAGAAGGCATCATGCAGTGAGCAGTGGGATATGTAGATCCAGTAGCATGTTTCTCCGTATCTCCTTCCATGGCTCTGCATTGACTGAAGGTACACGGATACGATGACAAAACATATTATTTTCAGTCACGGCTAACATGAGTCATATAAAGCAGAAGAAAAGACAGGTACAGACAGTTTAATGCTTCTAAAATACCAGGTATACTTATATAAGATTTTGGTCACTAGTACACAAAGATTCTAATTATGCGTGCCTTTTTAATGATTTCTTTATAGTGAAATTGTTTCATTTATAAATGTTCTTTTCTACCCTACTAAATATTTAAACACAGTACTCTACTCAACATTGTTTTACTTTGTGAAACATTTGTTTTCATATTACTGCTCGGAATATATTTCTATATAAAGACACGCATGCACGCTCACATGCACACACAAACAAAAAAAAGGTTCATTTTGCTTTATAACTGATTTCATTTATTACAAATGTTGCAAGTTATCTTTTTATACACTTTCACTATTTGTCTTTTCAATATTATAACAAATTAGATTTACATACTTTTTCTTTAAGTTTAAGTAAAAGTACATCATGTCTGCCCCCCCCCCCCCCCCATATGTCTAATCCTTTTGCTAGCAGAGTAAAACATGTATTTAAAAAGAGCAAATTTGTTGACAACAATAAAAAAAAAAAAATGTATAGTAAAAAGCATTCATCTGAAAGTCATTGTGAATCAGGGAAAGGGGTGGTTTCACATGTGAGTGCTCTGTTTTTTTTTTTCCTTCCCAGACTATGACCCAATGTTTGACTGGGCACTTACGGCAGCATGCCTCATCAACTGCTGTCATGAGCACCCCAGGGGACCCCTCCAGCAGGGAGCCAGCGCCGTATTCTGAATTCTCAACTACCAGCTACACACCACCTCCTAACCACTCGCTACTGAATCCCTGCAGAGAAATCAGCATGCAACCCAAGAAAGCTTCCTTTTCTCAGGAATAAAAATTAATATTACTTGTCATATTTCATGTCTGAGCTCTTTTCATGCTTTATCCTCTGGTAATGAGGGCTAAATTACCAATATTAGTAGATTTTCATGGCTAGCACAGAAAGAGCTGTTACCAGAATAAATGTTTGCGTTGCTTCTGTTGGACACAGACTTTGTTAATGCAGCTCTGCTAATTATTTCTAAATAGGCAATAATCTGCATCCCTAGTGCTGGCTTGTGGATTGGCCACGTACCTGCTATTTCCCTTATTTACATGTTTTACAACTTTATCAACTACACTAATTATACTCTGAGCACTGTTTAAAATTTTCTGTTAATAGAGATACAATGATGCACCAGAGGATATGTATTTATGCCATAATTATGCCTCTGTTCCTACGATGCAGTCTCCAATTAGTTGTCTACGATGGCATAAGCAGCTGCCTGATATTGTAAAGGAGTGAAACATCTGCATGGTAGATGATGTGTTCACATGATTTTTTTTTTTTTTTTTAAAGCCTAGGAATTTACACCCAAGGGAGAAGCAGACAAATAGGAGTCTGTCGTATGTAAAAATGATTAGAAGCTTTCACCATGGCAACATTAGAAAAGCTATGTCACATAGTAAGGGGACACATGTCTGGATGAAAACACTAAAACATTTGCCTTTTTTTTTTCTTCTTTTTTTTTTTTATTTTTTTTATTTTTTAGGATCAGTGTTACTTCCACGTTTGATAATTTTATGTTTGAAATTCTCCCCATTCAAAATTATAGCAGAAAAAAAGAAAATCTGCCATCTCACCGAACAAGTCCTAAACACATCAATATACTCACCAGGACAAAGCATGTGTATTAATGAAAGAGGCCAGCCTTCTAGATATGCATGATTTTAGAGGTTTAGATTTCTAATTGTTTTAAAGCTGCAGATTTCCTAAGATACGTTTAGATCATGAATGCTATTAAAGATCCTGTAAGGAAAATTATCAATGTAAAAAAAAAAATAACTTTGACAGTTGAATTAATTGCTATTTCATGCACTGCATTTGTTTTATATTATGATTACAATATGCATAGTGCAACTAACAGTAACGATGTGGATTCATTTCTTAAAAAAAAAAATATATATATATATACACTATTTTTGTCTACAGGAGGATTTTTAGGTGAACACATTTCTATATTTGTCTACATATAAAATCTGGAATAAAATGCTCACTCTATAAAAAGCGAAGTCATATTCTTTGTTTTTGTTTGATTTACTGATGAACGATAATATTAACCCTTTGCAGTCTTATTTCGGAATATATCTGACATATCCGTGCCGGATACTGAGAATGTGCGCGATGCTGGGAGTTCCAGGCACAGAGGATTGGCGGTACTCTCCAGGGAAAATCCGTTATTGGATCGCAAGAGGTAAAATATTTTGTCGGATTTATTCTGACATAAGAACCCAAAGGGTTAACTTTATCTTGATAACGACCAAACTACTGAAGTTTATTTTCACCATATTTCACCATACATCAATAATTATATACCGGTATATCCCAATAAGCCACATGTCTGAGGGTACATTACATTATACTCTACACTACATTATATTTTGCTCTAAGATTAATGATGGAACCTACAGCTTTATATACACGAAGTTAGATTTTTTTAGAATGAGATACTGTTTATTTGTGTTGCACATTAATAAAGAAAAAGTTTATCTGAAAGACAAGTCATTTTGGAGACTGCAAATGCTCACACAGTTAAGCATTAAATGTTTCCCCTCGTAGACACACAGAATGGGGTTCTGCCTGAGTGAACATGGGTTGATAAGCTCTGCACATTTTAGCATTCTGTTTGCCCACATAGTTATACTAAACAAAAGAACTGCAGACTGCAGGCAAGAGATGAACAGCAAATAGGATGAATGGGCAAAAAAAAAATAAAAAAATCACTTTTTAGTGAGGAATCTAAACACTGACAACGGTTTTAAATGAAACACTTAATTTATGATGGCAGTCCTACATTTTCTTTAAACATAATAGTGTGTCTGTCAGGAAAAAAAAATAAAAAAATAAAATATATATATATATATATATTTTTTTTTTTGTATTGAATTGATTAATTTATATTCATATTATGGAAACTATTATAACCCAAATTTCCTTATGTAGACATAAATAATTCTGGGCATTATTTTTATACAATATTATATTTTGTGCTAATATCTATCCATATACTCAAAATAAAGTCCTAGAAAGGACAAGAAAAACAAACACAAACACAAGCATACACACACATAAACATACCCCACACGTACTCACACGCATTCATGTGTATACATACACATACTCACATATATATAATTCGTTCTTAATTATTTGTGTTAGTTTTATCCTAGCTAAATTGTTAATTTTTTACTTATCAACACTTGAAAAATAGAAAAAGTGAGGTTAGGTCTCCAAATAAAAATGAGATGGGACCCACCTCACTAGAATGACCTCTACTGTTAAAATATCATAAATGGTAACAGACTTTATTGAAAACCAAATACACATAACATAAACAAATCCATGTAAAAAAGGTGTAAACACAACCCACCATGTGTGAGACAAAAAAACACAGCAATATACCTTTAAAAGCATGGGGTAGGAATACTCATATACTATAGTATATGTATATATGGAGATCAGTATCTGTAATATATACTCTTGGATTAAACCAGAATATGTAGACAGATCTCTCATATATATATATATATATATATATTTAAAGTAAGGCTCAAAATATAGAAGGACCGTTCATTCATGCTCTGTCTCGGGTATAAGTGACAAAGTGCCTTATAATAATTAGACACTGGACATGCTATGTCCAAGTGACAAGTCCTGTGGTCTTTACAAATGACTAATCTTGGCTGCATGCAGTAAAGTGGTCTAAAAAGACCTTGTTAGCCGAGAAGGATAGCTGATATGAATAGTCCTAGTGGTAAGGATAGTAGTGATATCGTAAAGGATACATTGTAACAAGTATAAGAGAAACTTAGATACCAAAGGAAAAATAAACTTGTATAAACAGCCAAACAGTATGGCAGTGTTGAAACAGTTTCTAATTTATGCACAGTGATACTAGGCTCTCAGCCCCCACATAGTAGACTAACCAGCTGCATGCAGAGTGCAAATTAACAGCTGTAGACACTAACCAGCTATCCCTGCTGCTTCAAGGCAGCCTATATTCAATATCCAGCTAACATTGCTGCTTCAAGGCAGCCTACCTAATAAGTCCAAAAATGGTAACTTGAAATTAAGAGTCATGGCAAACATAAAGTTAAAAAAGAAAGTTAAAAAACATAATAGTGCATCGGCATAAAGCTTGACGCGCGTTTCGGCGAGAATGTCCGCCTTTCTCCATTATTATAAGGCATTTTGTCACCTATACTTAAGACAGAGCATGGGATGAACACTACTTCTATATTTTGAGCCTGACTTTAAATATGTATATGAGAGATCTGTCTTTATATTCTGGTTTAATCCAATAATATATACTACAGATACTGATCTCCATATATACACATGTATATGAGTATTCCTTCCCCAGGTTTTTAAAGGTGTATTGGTGTGTTTTTTTTGTCTCACAATCGGTGGGTTGTGTTTACAGCTTTTTTACGTGGATTTGTTTATGTTATGTGTATTTGGTTTTCAATAAAGTCTGTTACCATTTAGGATATTTTAACAATAGAGATAATTCCAGTGAGGTGGGTCCCATCTAATTTTTATTTGGAGACCTTAGCTCACTTTTTCTATTTTTTAAGTGTTGATGTTAATTGGGTTCATGCCCCTTATCACCTCGGTAACCTTCTCTATGGCAACAGTGTAGGTTTTTCCTACATCTGAGGCCGTATCTTTTCTTTTTACATACCAAGTTAATTTTTTATTTTTTTTATCTTTATTTTTGTTGTGCAAAATATTGCAACAACACTTGTTCTGCCACGACAGCAGGTGCAAGTGGAAGAAAGTCAAACATAGTAAATACAAGGTATGGCATGTGTGAAACGGCACATTTTATAAGCATAGTAAAAAGGGCAATCCAGGCTGGTGTATTACATAGTTGTAGGAGCTATGAAAGCTGGATTGTACAGCCTGGTGTTGTATTCGTTTTTTAGATCTAACTATCTATGTGGATCAAAATCAACTTAAAACTAAAACATTCTTTAAACCCATGGACTGCAATACAGCCATAGATTTGTCTAGTGCCCACCATTCCCCTTGGCTTTCCAATGTACCAAGAAGTCAATTGATTCGTCTGAGAAGAAATTGTTCAGATGACAACACATTCTTCCAACAAGCTCAGACAATTAAAACACGCTATGTAGAAAAGGGTTATGATCAAGACCAAATTAATGTAGATATTCATACCATACTTAATACAGATAGATCTTATTTTCTAAACAATCACCCTAATAGACAACGAGCTAAAAATAATTTTGATACCCATAAAAACAAATTCCAATTGGCGTTCATCACTCAATTTAACTCTCAAGGCAAACAAATTAAAAAAATTCTAAACAAATATTGGTACATTTTACAAAGAGATAATGTACTTAGAGATGTTATCCCTAATAAACCTATAATTATTTATAAACGAGCGGCCAATCTCAAAAACAAATTAGCTCCTAGTCTTCTACCTATACCCCCCGCATCCACATCTGTTTCTTTTCTCAAACCCTTACAAGGGTTTTATTGTTGTGGACATTGTTCCACGTGCAAAAATCAAAAAAGGAAAATTACTAGTTTTGTTGGTACTCATACATCCAAAACATATCAGATCAAAAAACATATCCAATGTTCAACTACTTTTGTAATCTATCTACTCCAATGTGGTTGCGGGGCCCAATATGTGGGCCGCACTACTCGGAAACTCCACATCAGATTGTTAGAACACTTTAATAATATTAAAAAGGTAAATTAGATCACAGTGTTCCAAAACATTGCAATACATGTCCCCTCTTTTGTTGGGAATTTTTTTTAGCTTTTGGCATAGCACATATAACATTAGGTGTTAGAGGAGGTGACAAACTCCAGGAATTAATTCGCCAAGAAGCATTTTGGATATACACCCTTAAGACTCTACAGTATGGACTCAATGCAGAAATAGACCTACAAGGTCTGATTTGAATTCATACTTTAGAACATTGGATTTGTTATTTGGATCTCATATATATTCATTTTTACCTCTTTTTTCTCTCTCATCTTGCATTTTATAATCATTTAAACAATTGAATTTTGTTATACATATTAATTCTCTTTTTTTCCCTCCACTTTGCATAACAGTTTAATATACATTTCTAATCCATTTTTGTATATTATACATATTAGGATTTTTTTCAATATATATACATTGACTGGTTTATTCATATAATAATATTCACATATATACTGATAGATTGATAGTGAGCTTATTGATCAATGTATTCATTTTATTAATCAATTAATTTCTTGTATTCTGTATTCTATATTATACATGATCATTTACTTTTCTAGCTGCTATATGTATGTGCTAGACTGTTGCTAGGATTATGTTTTTCTATGTCTATTTGGCGACATATCGTTGGTTGTGTACTTTGTTCTTCTGTGTTTTGATCTCCTGTACCGCATGTCACAGCACGTTTAGTACTCTAGTGCTGTGGACCTTTAGTTTCCCGGGCGCATGCGCCGAATACCGGACAGACGTCAGAGGAAATACACTATTGCGTTCCACGCTGGAACGCACACTGCTGGTGAACGGCATTAGGAAGAATTACGTCGGGTATAAGAAGCACTTCTACACAAGGCTCCACACATATCCCTGAAGAAGTCCCTTACAGATATTGTCGGACGAAACGCGTTGGATATCGGACTTTTGTTGTTTCATTTTAATATTTTATTTGTTAATCTGTTTGCTGAGTTCTCAAGCTGGGATTTGGCTCCAATCTACCACGCTGCTATCCAGTTCCACTTGTAGTGGAGACATGCTTATTATTCTTCTCTGTTTGTAAGTGCAATCAATAAATGTGCTTTTTCTATTTTATTACATACTTCACCATGTATGGCTCTTTTTATCCATTTCTCTGAAGACTTCTATATACTTGAGTCTACTATCAAGTTCCATATTCCATATACCCCAAGGGGGTGAGAGGCCTGATTATCACCGCTGTTTGTGAGTTTGTTACTAACATCTAATTTTTCACTTAATATTTTAATTGTGTTACGCTATGATTTGTATTTATTTTTTGTCATTTTAGACTTTATCCTATTCCTATAGAAAATAGACCTACTTTGGTTATATTTTCCAGGTTGTATTTTTTGTATGCTTATTGAATGAGGTTTCCACTTCTTTTTTGCACATGTTACTTCTTTGGGTGTTCGTGAGGTACACCTGGGACCCTTTCAATTTAGCAGATTTATTATCTGTGGTTAGTGTGTATACTATACTCTTTTTCACCTTGTATTCGTTTGGCCTATCGCCTCTTACGTGATAGTGGATGGGCGTTGGTATGGACTATTAGGGGCGGTATAGGCCTTTTGCCTCTTGATTTATTGGGGAGGGGATCAGTGTGTGCCTTCCTGTACAAGAGGCTATTACCCGCTGGGTGTCATGGTGGCCTTGATGTAAGATCAAAGGGTGGGGTGCGGGGGAGGGGTGGTTAGAAGTGTGTCCCTCCTACTAGCAGATGCGTGTTATTGGGCATCATCTGATGTTGAGCTTAGTGACAGGAGTCTCCTAAGCTTATGGTATAACAACATTCCAACAGTGAAATAAACATTAAAATTAACAGTTACTTAAACGGTATAGTAATTAGTTGCGAGCTGATCAGAGCTAGCATCGTATACGTTAGCTGAATATTGCGGTCCTCAGGAGATAGCTGCTGAGTCGGTGTTGCCTCGTTTGGCGGCCGGAACAAATGGGTGAACCATGGCTGGGTCCCAAGTGTGTGGATGTGGCCTTTGTGTTGTCGGTAAGGCGCCTTCCGGGTTTGTGTGTAGTCCCAGTTGCTGGAGGGTCTTAGTGATGTGCGAGGCATCATGGACTTTCAGGTTGCCAGTGTCCCGGGGTATCAGCATATCAGCAAGCATTTTGGAGTGCCCCATTTGTAGGGTATTTTGTGTTGGATCAATACCGCTGTCAGCGGTTTCAGGGACCTTCGCCACTCCATTGTTGCTCTGGATAGGTCTGGAAAGAATGATAGCTTGTGGCCTTCGAAGGCATATGGTGATTTGTTTCGCACCGCTGTCAGGAGCATTTGCCTGTCCGGACCATGTTGAAAATGGACGATGATATCCCTGTTAACCTCGGCGGAGTGTGATGTGGGCGCTGGGAGTCTATAGCATCCGTCCAGGGCCATCAGTTTGGCCTGCTTGGCTGAGAAAAGCTGTGTAAGTAGTCTACGGAGCAGGATAGGGATTTCGGCTGTGCCGATCTGGTCTGACATGCCCTTATCTTGACGTTCTTCCACCTCCTGCGGTCTTCCATTGCCGCCATGCGGCTTTGGGTCTGGGCCTGTTCTCGCCGCATCCCCCGTAGCTCTTGTTCTATGTTTGTTATGCGGGTTTCGTGAGCGGCTATAGTAAGTTCTGTGTCTTGGAGGTGTCTCGACACCCCGCTGATCTCCTTCTTGAAGGAGTTGATATCGGCAGCTAGATTGCGGCGGAGGTCGTCCAGGAGGGCCTTCAAAGTTCCCTCAGTCACCGGAGAGCTCTCCGACCGCTTAGTAGGTTGGCGTTGGTGTCCAGCTCCTCCATGTCTGGGAGGGACATTTCGCTGGAGGAATAGGACAGTCCGTCGGATAGAGGTGCCATGACAGGCTTCACTGCCCCTTGCGGCCTCCTCAGGAGATCTCCGATATCGGCGGTTGTCGGGATCCTATCCGCTTTATATTTTTTCAATTTCCGCCCCATCTCGAGTGTGATCGATATCAATCGTTTGGCGGTGATGTGCCGTGTTGGAAAGGTAGATTCTTAGGGGTTTTTTTGCAGACTCGCCCGGAGCTCTTTAGATGTGTGTCCACACAGTGCGGTAGCTGGCTCCGCCCCAGTTAATTTTTTTATGTTTGTATTAACTTCTGTATTACGCAATCATTGTACAGTACTGCCGCACACCACATGTGTGCTCTATTAAAGGTTAATAGCCCTTTTGGACTCTTTAGAGATTTTAAACAAATGTAGCACAGTGAATTGTTAGTGTACTGACGGGTGAGTTTTCACTTTAAGGGCAATTGGAGTGGTACTAAAAACCTCCTGTTATTTAAATGTGCTATGGATTTTGAATAGCTCACAGGTGACTTTTGTTTGTGTGTTTTTACCTTTGTAAAAGTAAAAAACATGTATATATCTGTAAAAGTGTGTTTATATTGTCATTTAAGAAATGTATGTGCTTGTTCTGTGTGTATTGTTTTTTGCATGGTCATGATAAATTGCTTGTTATCAACGTGTACATAGAGAAGCAAGGAGATAAATAGAAATTCAATAATTATTATAATTTACAAACAATACATAACATTTCAACACTCACTATACAAACACAACACAGATATTCAACAAAAGGAACTAAGAAATTAATTAACTATATTATAAGTAATACTATTGGTTTGTACCCTGACATCATCAGATTATTAATAGAAAAATAACATATCAGTTCATCTGTACACAAGTTGAATTATCTGATACGTATTCTGATAATACACCATATAAATTCCATATTTCAAAATGAAAAATGTATTTGTGGTCATCTCATTAAATCTTTAACCAGATTACATTTCAAGATTAAAAATGGCCAATAACTGCACAAGTTAAGTATCAAACGCTAAATTTAACTGCTTAAGAACTACAATCTAAAGAATAACCCACTGGCAGCATAGACATTTTTAAATCATGATGAAAAAGAATCGTCTACAGAAAAAGACCGCCTTTGCCAGCTTTGATTCCCTCACTTGTTCTGCTCAAGAGGGTCTGAAAGTGTGGGTGAGGGTCAGCAAGAAGGGCTTGAGAAGGAAAACTGAAAGATTGATAAAACTTTTGAACAATGCATGCCACTGGATGAATGATCTACACTGGAGAAATTAGCTGAAATGAAGTCAGTGGAGCATTCAAGCTAAGAGGTCACTGTAGGCTGTATGTATTCATGCAGCTGTTGTGTGTCTTTTTAAAACATAGAGAGGGAAGGAGGAACAACGCAAATGAATGGAGGAATCGTTCTTACATCACAGCTAAAAAATGTGCGCCTATTCAACAATCCTGTGTAGATGAGACACATGTTTAGATGGCACATTTAAAACAAATATCTGTTTCTTTTTATTACTATAATTGTATTATGTTTGATATTTGGTCAAAAGTTACAATTTACCAAAGCATTTTAGATGTGAAGATGGAATTTTCAGAATCAAGTTGCTCTGAGTGTGTTTAGGAACTCAAGATAGAAGAAATGATTTAGCAGCGGCCTTGCATAGCCTAACTATCCTCCCTCCTTGCAATCTGCCTTTCTGACTGTCCTCTTTCATTACTATCCATCCTCCTTACTATCTGCCCTTCTAACTATCCTTCTTCCTTACTATCCACTCTCCATACTAACTGCCCTTCTAACTATACTTCATTACTATCCATCCTCCTTACTATCTGCCCTTCTAACTATCCTCCTTCATTACTATCCATCCTCCTTACTATCTGCCCTTCTAACTATCCTCCTTCATTACTATCCATCCTCCTTACTATCTGCCCTTCTAACTATCCTCCTTCATTACTATCCATCCTCCTTACAATCTGCCCTTCTAACTATCCTCCTTCATTGCTATCCACCCTCCTTACTATCTGCCCTTCTAACTATCCTCCTTCATTGCTATCCACCCTCCTTACTATCTGCCCTTCTAACTATCCTTCTTCCTTACTATCTACTCTCCATACTAACTGCCCTTTTAACTATTTGCCATCAAAGGGTTTAAAGCAGTTTTGGTATTTGCACTTGTTGCTACAGCTTTGTACCAGGAATAAATGGACAATGACCAAAGGCCATAATATATAATCCATATCAAAGATCAGTTACAGGAAGACACACAAGGAGAAGAAAATTGTGACAAAGGATGAAAATAAACAGTCCTGCGATGTAGAAACAATAATCAGATAACAGGAATGGAGCATTGTATATGCCAAGCTGCAATAGAGCTTAGGACTGAATCAGGAATTTAAAGAATACAAGATGGAATACATTCATTATTCAAGAATAAATTGTGAAAGAGAAACATGTCAAGGTAAAGAAAATAGGGATATGTAGATATACAGGAGACAAAATTATTCCTTAGTGAAAATATTTTTATTAGCAATTCATACACCAGACAATGCGTTAACACCCCATGCGTTACCCCTTGCCTTAATTAACCTATTATTAACCTTAATATTACTTGGTGTATAGATTTCATAAAAAGAAACTAGTGAGACCAGGCATCCTTGTATTACAATATACCAATAAAAACCGCACTCAATCCAAATAATCCAAAGGTGCTAAACTAGACCATGGACAAAGTGAGATAATTTACCTAGATTAAACAGAGAGCACAATTTTTTCCTCTTTTTCTTTGAGAAATTTGTGTCTAACCTTGCAGTGAAGTGCAGCTTTTACACTTCTATCCGTATATCCTGTTTAGAAGAACTTGCTGTACTACCTTTTCCATATAGACAGCATGTATTGGACATTGCTATTGTATATGGTTACCTTGCAAGGAGTGCTTCATTTTTATTCAGGACTTTTTTAAAAATTGATACAATATTTTTATTATATGCTGGCCTTTGCAATAGTTTTTTTTTAAATAAGGTGTTCCATACCTTTATGTGTGCTGCCTTCTGTCTTTTGTTTGGTTACTCAGCACTGATCTACCATTCTCTTTTTGAAACCATAATCTATGTATCTTTTAACCTCTTAAGGACCGAGGACGTACTAGGTACATCCGACAAGAAACGGTCCTTAAGGACCGCGGACGTACCTAGAACAACTACGGCAAATATGAGCGGTGGAAGCGATCGGGATCGCTTCCAGCCACTCTAAGGGTATTGCAGTGATGCCTCGATGTCGAGGCATCCTGCAATACCTCTCCTGACTGTCGAGGAAGAGTTATTAAATGATTCTACATTTCATGCATTTCAGTGACAACAGCCTGTGCCCCCTATGGAGCATCACCAGGGGAGACCTCAACTCTGCACCAAGAGGAGCTGTTGGCATTAAGTACAGACACAAGAAAGACTGTAGAGGTCTCTGTATGTGTCAGAGCTGAGAGCACAAGGAAGTCAGTGTGCATCAAGGCCTATAACCGGCATATGGGTGGGGTTGATCTGGCAGAACAGCTGCTGAAGCCCTACCTAATTATATGGAAGACACGGGCCTGGTACAAAAAGGTTGCAATTTACTTATTATTATTATTATTATTATTATTATTAATGCAGATTGCAACCCACAATGCTTTTTTCTTGTTCAAAAAAGCATGTCCCGGAATGAAACATACTTTTTTTACAGTTTTAGCTCCAGATCATTTTGCGGATTTTGTACCAAGATGCGGAGAGAGCAGTTTTGGGGCTACCCACTTTATTGTTAAAATCCCCATACTGCGGCAAAGCAGAATCCTCAAAAAAGAGTCTGTTTGAATAGGTGGCAGAGAAAGGACACCGTCTTTTACTGTCCTGACTGCCCTGGACAGCCTGGACTCTGCATTGGGGACTGATTCAAGCGATATCACACACTGGTTCGGTTTTATACATTTTTTTTACATTTGCTGTTCAGTTTTTTTTGGGGGGGGGGGGAGGGGAGGAGGGAGTTACGTTTACTGTTCCTGTTTTTTTTTTGTATTACTTTTACTGCGCTAGACTGTTTTTATGATCAAGTTTAACCTATGCATGGGGTCATGGTTGTACTCAGGAGGCCTTGCAGAAAACAGCCTGGAGTGTTTTCTTGCAACAACCAACAACAGGCTCTCCTAAATCACACATAAAAGTGTGTGTAAAAATGAAAATTGAAAAATGACCACCACACATTTTCTCCAATTTTTTTGGCTAAAACAGTTGCATCAAAGGCATCAAAACACTCCATAAACAATACCTTGGGGTGTGAACTTTTCAAATATATGCACATTCATGGCAAGAAAATAAATTGGGATATGTAAAAAGGTAAAAAGAAGATATGTCAAATTTGAAAAATACATGTTTGTAGTTTGGCATATCACCCCCCAAACAACTCAACAAACCTATGCATAGATCGTATCATTATACTCAGGAGATGTTGCTGAACACATATTGGGGTGTTCTTTGTCAGTAACACATAACAGGAACTGAGAATCCATGCCAAAAAATAACATCAAAAAAATGACTATCCAAAAGTATGACAAAGACTGGTGGTAGAATTAGTGCATGGAAAGTGTGAAAATACCACCATTTAAAATACCCTAGGGTGTCTACTTTTCAAAAATATATGGTTTGATTGGGGTAAATTACATTGGCCGGCTGCAAAAATGTCCCAAATAGGACATGGGTGCATGATGACCAGATGTGAAAATTCTATGTTGGAAAACTGGAATGCGCACCCTCCAAAAAAGATCTTATAGCCCCCAGAGAACCTGACACACCTATACATTGGTGGTATCACTGTACTCATGAAATGTTGCCAAACACATATTGGGTTGTTCTTTGGCAATAATCCTTAAAGTTCTTAGTACATGTTTTTTTAAATTGCTATGTGTGTCAAAATAATCACCAATTATTATTTTATTTTTTTTAATTTGGCTTAGATTGGTGGTAAAAATGGTTGCCTGAAAAGAGTCAAAATACCCCAGGTTTAATACCTTAGGTTGTCTTCTTTTAAAAATATATATACATGTGAAGGGTTATGCAGGGATTCCTGACAGATATCAGTGTTACAATTTAACTTTTGTTAATTTTGAAAATAAATGGTTTGGAAATAAGTGCTACTTGTATTTGTTGACCTATAACTTGCAAAAAAAAAGCTAAGAACATGTTAACATTGGGTATTTCTAAACTCAGGTCAAAATGTAGAAACTATTTAGCATGGGTGTTTTTTTAGGGGTCATAGATGCATGACAGATTTTGGGGTCAAAGTTAGAAAAAGTGTGTTTTTTTCATCATATTTTATAATCTTTGTTATAGTAAATTATATGAAATGATAAAAGAAAAATGGTATCTTTAGAAAGACCATTTAATGGCAAGAAAAACTATATATAATATATGTGGGTACAGTAAATGAGTAAGAGGAAAATTAGAGCTAAACACGAACACAGCAGAAATGTAAAAACAGTCCTGGTCTTTAACAGTAAGAAAATTGTAAAATGGTCTGGTCACTAAAGGGTTAAAAAGCAAAGGAAAAGAAACAAGACCATAAACAAAGCACCATATAGGATTAAAAGAAAATCTTTAAAACATTCAATAAGGGTACATGAAAAGTGAGAAGAAAGGATTGCCCCAAGAGGAAAAAGAATACAAAAATTTGAGAAACTAGAAGTTAAAGGGACACTATAGTCACCAGAACAACTACAGCTTATTGAACACTACAACTATATTTTCAGAGAAAAGGCAATATTTACATTACAACCTAGGGATACCTCCATTGGCCACTCCTCAGATGGCTACTAGAGATGACTCCTGGGCATTGTCTCCACCCCCTGCATGCAGACACTGGACGTTCCTCAGAGCCAGCAGCAGGAAACTGCAATAAAGGTATGATGTTGCTATATTTAGGGAGCTAAGGGTGGCACAGAGGGGCTAGATGGTGGTTTTATCACTATAGGGTCAGGAAAACATGTTTGTGTTCCTGACCCTATAGTGTTCCTTTAAGAAACAAAAAATAAATAAATCATATAAACAAAAATATATAGCACATTGATAACTGTGGTAGAGTGGGGAGGACTCCACACAAGCAGAGATTTCCCCCTAAACCTGGATTGAGAATTTTATTTTATGATTTATTGGGGGAGATCACCATATAACATTAAGTACTGAAAACACAACTTCCTGTAGGAAGTATCTTTGTGTATTTGGAGACAGTGTTTCTTTGGAGTTCCAAACCATTAAAACAGTTCCCCTTCCAGAAAAAAGGGGAGAGAACCTGGCACAGTTAGATTACAATTCTGCCCTCATGTGGAATGTCATTGTCAGATAGGAGCAATGTAGCGTTGTCTCTTTGAAAACTATAGTGCAGGGATAGGCAACCTTTGGAAATAATGCTATTACACCCATAATGCCGGCAAAGTATCATGGGAGGTGTAGTCCAAAACATCTGGAGTGCCGAAGGTTGCCTATATCTGCTATAGTGGTATTAGAAGATGCAACTACCTAACTTATTCTTGTGCTGATTTTCTCCCATCTCAGTTACTTCAATGTACCCAAAATTCCAGATTACCCATTTACAGTCCATAAAGAATGCTGCTGTTGCCAGACTTCTCTTCCTAATATCATGCTCCTTTCATATGAAGCCCCATTGACACTGATTGCATCAACATGCTATTTGTTTTAGGAGTCCATAATTGTATCCACATCTACACAGAAATATTAGGAACCACATGTACCTCTTCGTGGAACCTACACTTTGCCAACAACTTATGCCTGTTCTCTGTTCTTTCTGGATATTTTTGTTATTCACACTTTGTGTATGTATGTCGAAATTACTTTAAACTGTAAGCTTGCTTGGGTACACTTGCAATGATTTGTATAGTAACAACATATTCTGCCACACATGTATGACATACGGGAGTATGGGGAGGAGGTCCCTTCCCAAACACGCTAACATTCCCTTATAACTTCTATTGAACAGTTTATTTGTCATAATTTTTTTAAATTATTTTCTTACCTTTGTGTAGAATATGATGGCACTTTAGATATTGCTATCACTACTGGTATTAGAAGAGGCTTTAATAGTTTTGTGAACATAAATACATGGACCAGGGGTAGCCCCTTGCTGTCTATGCCAGGCAAAACATAATTTGAGTTGTGGTTCTTTAAGAGCTAGAACACCATTCATTGACTACTCTCCATAACATCAAATAAAAAAAGCATGCTCATTGATAAAACACCTTTCAATGTGTTACAGTTCTTCTTTTTAACTCTTCATATACTGGTTAGAAACAACTATACAAAAGAGAGAGCTGACCTTTAAGTGACATCTTTTTTTTTTTTTTACCATCGTGCGAAACATCAATTTTAACACACAAGTCACTTAGGTATTGACTGAATAAATAGATTACTTAAGCTTCAAATAAAATTAGTAGAACATGTTAATTGCTTTTCAAATTGATAATTGTATATATATTGAAGAGAAAATAAATATATTTTCAAATATTGGCATTATATTGTTATGAGGCATTGAGTTAATCATAAAAGCTACAGCGTCTTTATGGTTATTTCTTCTGTAAGTACTATTTACGTTAATCATTTTGATCACCATAGGGTAAGTCAAACATGAACATGAATATGCGTTTGATTGCTGTATATAACTAAATCCTGGACATATCTATGGACATATTGTGTATATAAATATATATTTATTATTTTATTATTTTTAACTGTGAAGAATTTTCCATGAAACATAGAGCAGAAGAACTGTACATTGTAAATGTATTTTTAAAAAAGAGCATGTGTGGCATTATATATATAAAAGAAAAGTTTTGTCCTGAACAGTTGTCTAAACTACTGAAAGTAGGGCAGTCACCATAGAAACCAATAGAACTAGATGGTCCATTGCATTAGTGACTATATTTTATTTACATAATCCACAGTACTCTAATAATAGAACAGCAAGAACCCTTCACAAAACATTCCAACTTTTAGCAAAACTTCAGCTGCTTCATTCTAAATTTTAAAAGGACACTATAGGTTTTGTAGAAACTGCAATGATTACATTGCAAGACTTAGACTGCCTCTAGTGGCTTTCAATCAGACAGCCAGAGGAGGCACTTCTTGATGGTTAAGCAACCTTTTGTTGCCTAACTGATTCTGGACCTCCGACCTCCTCATGCTCTGTATGAGGACATCCAGAGTCAGTAAAATCCCCATATGAAAGCATTGATGCAATGCTTTCCTAATAGGGGCTTAATACGCTTGCAACGCTCGCCACATATACATATTAGCCCACCCACTTCCATTGGACAATTTTGGAGGAGGCAGAGCGCCAACCCAGCGTCATAGGAGATTGGCGATGGAATTCGGTAAGTGTTAAAATGTTTTTTTTCCTGTACTGGGAGGAAGGTCAGAGGAATTTATAGTGTAAGGAATACAATACAACTTTGAATCCCTTTAAAGAAAAACATTAGGCAGGCATAACTCTAGATTTTTAATACATTAAACAGACATTCTAAGCAACATAACTACTAGAGCTGATTTTAGTAATTATACTATACTGCCTTGGTGCCATCAGTTTTGTCCAAGCGGGACATCATTGATTGACCAAGAGTGCTGGCCTAATCCATCCCCAGATCTCTCAACTAGCCAATGTAATTAATGTTGGATGATATTGAGAATGATAATATGGAAATGTTAAGTTTCCATGATTAATGCTTCAAAATCTCTAGTGTTTGTCAAATCATTCCTAAATGGTTTAACTATAAGGCTATAATTTGATATTTTTGGATAAGCTCTTCAAACAATCTAATATTTTTGGATAAACTTAAAATTAATTTTCAAAACATTAAAATGTAAAAAAAATACATAAATATATCTGCAATATTAAAACATTAAATATATTTCTAAATATTAAATAATTTTAAAAGTTTATCCAAACATATGAATTCATTTAAAATGCTTATTCAAAAATATTACACTGGGCATCATTGGGGAGACAGCAAGCTGTAAAGGTTATAATTCATATCTGTCCCTTTAAATAAATTTAAAAAAAGTGTTTTGAATATAAAATAAATACATTTTAACATTATACATCTGATTTACAGCATGTATCAACATCTTGAAGACAGCTTCATGACCAAGATGACGTTCTACCAATCAGCATTACTTTCCTATTTTGCTGCAGCAGATGAACGGGACACTATGGCTGTTAGGAATCTATACATAAGCTCAGATGGCTACAAATGATGTCACAACTACAACACAAAAGAAACGCTTTCACACATAATATCCAACAATGGCATTTCTAGAACGGTCATTTCAAAATGCTTTTCTGCTAGTTTCTCTGTCTTACTAATGGAATAATTTGTGTTAGATGTTCTGATTGCATATTACGCCATCCAACAAGTATCCTTCTTAACTACAGCTAATCAACCAAGTGTTTAGTTAAGTCATAAGTAAATGAGCTTAAATTTGACCACTGTGGTGGAACCTAACAATTCAATTATTTAAATGTGATTGGGATTTTTCATAGTAAAATATTCAGTTTTATGTATACATATGTTGTTGTTTTTTTGTTTTTGCTATTTTAACAATTATTAAAGCCATTGAGTCTTAGTGAGCAAACATTATTTCCCATCACCAAATAGTTTATCAAATTCTACCACTTATTTACAATAATTTTTATATTGCATTTTATTACACTATTTATTTTTCCCTTTTTTAAAATCTCTTTTTCAACATATGGCACATGAAGGGCCTTATCTTAGATCCAAGTAATACATACTTCAACCAAATCTCCCATTTCTCAAACTATCCATTAGATACCAATCACCACTTTCCGTAAGTCATAACCAGAACAAATATTTCAATATTTCCTTATAAATAACCAGCCTGGCCTTGAATTCACCTAATGTATGATGTCATTACTTCTTAATAACTTATAATGGACAAATATGAGGCATGTTGGCAAGCACTATGTAAAGATAAATTTCTCAAGTGTAATGTTACAGTAACTATTATTTTTATTTATAATATTTCTCACCAACATAATTTGGCATTTCAGTAACATGTAAAAACTGATAGACAGGAAACCTATATCCATATTCACTTAAAATAAATATTGAAATATGAATGACGAACATAAAAATAACTTATTGGAAGAAGCACATTTCTACTGTAAGTTGCCAATTTAAATAATAAGCATCACAAGATCTTGCAAACAGTGCAATAAAGTACAAAACAGAATTACCTGTCTGTAAGTGTAAAGCATTTTCTGCCTATTTTATATTTGTTATGCTAATAAAACCCATTAGTGTATTTGATTAACGGTCTAAATGAACAAAATAGTCCAACACTCCCAATTCCGTGAAGAAATCCCTTTCATTACAACAGTGAAGAGAGTAACATTTTTATTATCTTTAAGTCTTTGTCAAACCATAACATATTTGTACAAGGAGCGCATCAATTATTTATATAATTGACTATTTATCTTATAAACAGTATTTAAATGAAAACTCTAAACCTCTAAAACACCACTCATCTTAGGTTACTGCGCTTTCTTAAAAACAGCAGAATATGTATGTTCCAAGACAACATTTAATTGTTTTTCAAAGTGAAGTTTGAGTCCCGTTATCACGATTTATCTATTCACAGCAAGTAATTAAGAGATTGAAGGCGCTAATCTAAAGTACAACCCGGTGAGGCTAAAATCACACTAGTGTAATGTCACTCTTTTACACTTACAACAAACAAATTGAATAAACAAATAAGAAAATTTGGTAGCACACAGTGGTTATAGTTACCTCATGGTTTACAAGGGTACAACAACACCTACTTAAAATATTAATAAAATATGTCAAGTAATACAATAAGACAGGGTTGGGAGAATGGGAGAACTCACAAACTCACAATCTAGGGAGCATGTTATGTCAGCTCTGAACTGTAACTGAAATGTAGACATCACAACAACCTTTAGGCAGTGTTAAGAATGTTAACTCAGCTGGAGGTTTCATTAGCTTAAAAACAGATAGTCAAGAACCAAAATAATAAAATTAAACGTAGCTTTATTGCAACAAATAACATACGTTAAAATAAAATTTCAGTAGAAAGCAAACAAGCACAATGGTGCATGTACCTGAGGAAGGCACTGGTCAAAATGTGTTGTTACCAGGCAGCATTGGCTTCCTGGACTTGCTGGTGTATGGACAGGAATTGCAATCCCTTTACTATCCATTTACTATACCTTTACTATCTCAGTTGTTCTCAGTAGACATGTGCGATTCGTTTCGGGCCGAATATGAATTTGGACGAATTTCGGGCAATTTGGACATTCGGGTACTTCCGAATGTCCGAATTTCCGAAGTGTCAAAGTGCCGAATTTCCGAAGTTCCGAAGCACAGTATTGCCTAAGTACTAATATACTTACCCATTGGAAGAAGAAGAATGTTACACTGTATACAATTTTAAATAAAAAGTATACAAACATAACACTTACAACAATCAAGTAACATACATTCATATAAAATGTAAGTTACTTGGCCAGTGTAGCGGTACTTACCCTTTCGAGGGTCCGGCCGGGGTCCTCTGTTCAAGCCGTGCGCGGTCCTGCTGCTGCATGAGCCGTGTGCGGCTCATCCGACGGCTGCAACAGAAGGGCGGGCAGTGACCGCGAGAAGCGGTCACGCGTCCCGCCTGACTCTAAGAGCGTGCCGCGGGTCTCGGGCGTGCTCTTAAAGGGACAGTGGGAGCCTAAATTGGCAAAGGCCTCCCATTGGTCCCTGTCACGCCACACTCCCCATACACTTACCTTTTGGGGGCGTGGATGTGACAGGGACCAATCAAAATAGATGTTAAGGCATATATACTCACCTTTTTCCCTTAGTTCGTTGCCCTATCGTGGCTTCTGTTTCAGTTCCCTTTAGCGCTTGTTGTGTTCAGTTGTGTTCCTTCGTACTTGACCTTGGCTTTGTTTCTGACTACGTTTTCTCTTTATCCTTATCTGTTCTGTTTGCCGGCTTGCTGTTTACTGTGTACCAGACCCCGGCTAGTCCTAATTTACACTGTCTCTTTGTGCCCTTGACCTCGGATCGCTCCTCACTCTGTACTCCGCTCATATACGTCGAGTCCGGCCATTCTAAGGTCCGGTAGACGTATCTCCCCTCTGTGTTGTCTTCTGTTGAGTTGAATCCTGCGTGTTGGGGTATATTTTCGTTACATTACGATAGGGCCATGGACCCCGCAGATTTAGCTCAGCAGATGTCTTCTCATGAGGCTAGATTCGTAGAGCAGGATCACCGTATGGATCAGATAGCCCAGGCTCTCCAGACGCTCTTATCTAGAACTATTCCAGCAACCACACCTAACCCTCCTACACCTCTTGCTTCTGAAGTATCTACTCTGCCTAATACTTCGGCCCATTAAACACCTCCTCCTAGGTATGGAGGGGACTCTCAGACATGCAGAGGTTTCATTAATCAAATATAATTCCACTTTGAGATGTATCCACGTTCCTTTCCCTCAGATAGGTCTAAAGTGGGGTTCCTTATGCACCAACTTACCGATAAAGCACTTGAGTGGGCAAATCCTATTTGGGAGGCTAATGGACCTATGGTGCATGATTTCAATAGTTTCCTTACGGCTTTTCGTAGAACTTTTGACACAACTAAAAGGTCACAAAATTCCGCCAGGGCATTAATGAGAATTAAACAGGGTCCGAGGTCTGTGGCTGACTATGCCATTCAGTTTCGTACCCTTGCTTCACTGGTAGATTGGACCAACAATGGGTTAACTACTGCATACATGGAAGGTTTGTCTGACACTATATTGGATGAGGTAGCAGCTAGGGAGCTTCCTATTGCATTAGAGGACCTTATTGACTACCTCATTGATATATATAATAGGATTCGTGACAGGCTCTTTACTAAAAACAGGAATAGACGTTTGGTTAAACCTATTAACCCCAGAGTTGTTAAACCTGAAAGTGTTAAAGTATCTTAGGAGGAACCCATGCAATTAGGGGTTGCCAAACTCTCTGATACTGAAAAATTACATAGGAGAAGTAACGGACAGTGCCTATACTGTGGTAGGAGAGACCATATGGTAAAAGAATGTCCCTTGCTTCCGGAAAACTCTCGCACCTAAGACCTTATAGGGGACTGGCCTTGGGTGTGATTTCTAAGTCTCCTAAATTGCCTCCTAACCGTTTGCTTCTCCCTGTTTCTTTGCATATGGGAGAGAGTTGCATAGCTGAGCACATACAAGCCCTGGTTGACTCCGGGGCAACTGAAAATTTCATAGACTCTGGTTTTGTTAAGAAAAACAACATTCCCATCAGAGAGAAGGAGACCCTTGGCCGTTGAGGCCATAGATGGTAGACCATTAAGTTCTCCAGTTGTTACTCATGAAACTGTACTGTTACATATGTATACAGGGGTTTTACACTTTGAAACCATTCGGTTCCAGGTCATCACCTCTCCCTCTTCACACCTCGTGTTAGGGTACCCATGGTTACGTGCTCACAATCCCATTTTCGACTGGGAGTCAGGGCAAATAAAATCATGGAGCGAAGCCTGCCACGAGTCTTGTACTATTGAAGTCACCCCTTTGAATTCTATTAATGTTCCTACTACTCCTCCTTTGTCTACTGTTATACCCCCTTAGTACTTATTTCTCAAGACTGTCTTCGATAAAAGGGAGGCTGACAAATTACTGCCTCACAGACCCTATGTAAGGATTGGGACAGGGATCCAACACGCAGAGTACGAACAGGAGAGATGTACGTATACCGGACCTTAGAATGGCCGGACTAACGTAAGGATAAAGCAGAGAATAGTCAGAGACAAGCCGGGGTCGAGGGAACGAGAGGACAGGTAAGCGAGAGACAAGCCGAGGTCAAAGGACACGAGAGGTAAACAGGAACGATAGTACAAGCTGAGTCAAAACCAGATAGAACGATAAACATAAGAGCACTGAGGGACCAGACAAGCTAGAACCACGACAGGGCAATGAACCATTACCCACATCCCTCTTTTATACCCTGGTTCTCTAAATCATGGCTCCGCCCTTGCCGAGCCCTGATTCGTTGTTCCGAACCAGATTGACAGGTCGGGATGTGATTGCCGTCATGACGTCGGCTCCCGAGCGTCGCGTCATAAAAGTGAGTGGGGTTCTCGCGGCCGGCGTGGGAACGACTATGAGAGCCGCGAGGATTAGATGAATCAGCCCCGCTGAGAGAACGGACGTCGGGAAGTCTACCCTCCTCCGAGGCAGAGACTTCAGGTACCCTGACAGTACCCCCCCTTCAGAAACGCCCACCGGGCGGAAGGAACCGGGTCGAGACGGAAAGCGAGCATGAAAAGCCCTGAGAAGGCGAGGAGCATGCACTTCCTCCTGGACCACCCAAGACCTCTCTTCAGGACCATATCCTTTCCAGTCCACAAGATATTGCACCTTCCCCTGAGAAATCCGAGAATTGAGAATGGAATTGATCTCATACTCCTCCTGGCCCTCAACCTGGACAGGACGAGGGGACGGCACAGTGGAGGAAAATCGGTTACATACCAAAGGCTTCAATAAAGAAACATGAAAGGAGTTCGGGATGCGTAAAGCAGGCGGAAGAGCCAAACAATATGCAACAGGATTTATCCGAGACAGAACCCTGTAAGGACCTATGAAACGAGGAGCAAATTTCATGGAAGGAACTTTCAAGCGGATGTTTCTGGTACTCAACCATACCCTATCGCCCGGAGAGAATACAGGAGCCACCCTTCTGCGTTTGTCAGCGTGTTGTTTGGACAACATGGAATTATGAACAAGGATTTGTCACGTCTGATCCCACAACTTTCTCAGATTGGCAACATGAATATCAACCGACGGTATCCCCTGGCAGGGGGAGGCCGACGGAAGAACGGAAGGATGGAAGCCATAATTCATGAAAAAGGGGCTAGAACGAGTAGAATCGCAAACACTGTTGTTGTGCGCAAACTACGCCCAAGGAATCAGACCGACCCAATCGTCCTGGTGTTCAGAAACAAAACAACGCAAGAACTGTTCAACCTTTTGGTTGGTGCGCTCGGCAGCCCCATTGGACTGGGGATGATAGGCAGAGGAAAAATTTAATTTGATACCAAGCTGGGAACAGAAGGATCTCCAAAACAGGGAAACAAATTGGGAACCTCTATCAGAAACGATTTCAGAAGGAATCCCATGTAAACGAATAATCTCCCTCGCGAAAATTTCAGCCAATTTGGGAGAAGAGGGCAATTTGAGCAGAGGTACAAAATGAGCCATTTTGGTAAACCTGTCAATTACTGTGAGTATAACCGTATGTCTTTTAGAAACCGGTAAATCAACGATGAAGTCCATAGCCAGACAGGACCATGGTTTCACAGGAATTTCTAGGGGTTGCAAAAGCCCACATGGAAGCGTATGAGGTTGTTTAGTCCTCATACAGACATCACATGCCCCGACGAATTCCTTAAGATCCTTACGTAATGAAGGCCACCAGAAATCTTTAGAAATCAGAGAACATGACTTGCGTATGCC
Organism: Pelobates fuscus; assembly: GCF_036172605.1. NCBI lineage: Eukaryota > Metazoa > Chordata > Amphibia > Anura > Pelobatidae > Pelobates > Pelobates fuscus. The sequence continues at coordinate 339,911,137 of NC_086318.1, read as the reverse complement.
AGGATGTCCGGCAAATTTACTGTTATGAAAACACTGCATAAGTTCCAGTTGGAGTTTAGGAGGAACGAAGTAACGGTCCCCCGGAATAGGTCCGGGTGCCAGATGTTGTAACTTCTTGATCTCCTCCAGCAACGGAGAGTGAATCTTAATGCTAGTGCTGGCAATAATATTACGCTTAGGAACTATAGAAGAAAAAAACATTTCAGGCATAGTAGAAGGTTCATGTTGGCGGGACAATGCATCGGCCTTAGAATTCTTAGAACCCGGTCTATAAGTGAGAACATAGTTGAAATGAGTAAGGAACAAAGACCAACGAGCCTGCCTGGCAGATAATCGCTTGGCTTCCCCTATATATGACAAATTCTTGTGATCCGTCAAAATAGTAACCGGGTGTAAAGTCCCTTCCAACAAGTGTCTCCACTCCTTTAAAGCCAAAATTACCGCTAACAGTTCCCTGTCACCAATATCATACCTGCTCTCAGGCCCAGACAATTTCCTAGAAAAAAAACCACATGGATGCAGTGGTTTATTCAAACTTAACCTTTGGGACAGAATAGCGCCTACACCTGTTTCTGAGGCGTCTACCTCGAGTAAGAAAGGCAAAGATGTGTCTGGATGAACTAATATCGGTGCTGAAGCAAACTGTTCCTTGAGAGTACTGAAAGCAACAAGCGCTTCTGGAGACCATGTCTTAGTATCAGCACCCTGTTTAGTCATGTTGGTAATAGGAGAGATAATAGACAAGTATCCCTTAATGAAGCGCCTATAGTAATTTGAGAAACCGATGAATCTCTGAATGGCCTTGAGTCCCTTGGGCAATGGCCAATCCAAGATAGATTGGAGTTTAACAGGGTCCATCTTAAACCCCTCTCCAGAAATAACGTAACCAAGAAAATTTACCTGAGATTGGTCAAAGCTACACTTCTCCAATTTGCAGTACAACCCATGCTGTAGAAGTTTGTGTAATACCCTTCTGACTTGTTTGTGATGAGTTTCAGGCTCTTTAGAATGTATTAGTATATCATCCAAATAAACTATAACACATTCCTGTTGAAATTCCCTAAGAACCTCATTAATCAAGTCCTGGAATACAGCAGGAGCATTGCAAAGCCCAAAGGGCATTACCGTGTACTCATAGTGGCCATACCGGGTATTGAAAGCCGTTTTCCATTCATCACCCTGCTGAATTCTCACCAAGTTATAAGCTCCCCTCAGGTCTAACTTGGTAAAAATCTTAGAACCTTTCAGGCGATCAAATAGCTCAGTAATCAGGGGAATCGGATAAGCATTTCTGATTGTTATCTTGTTCAAGCCCCGATAATCGATGCAAGGCCGTAGTGTGCCGTCTTTTTTATCTACGAAAAAGAAACCGGCTCCGGCTGGAGAAGAGGACCTCCTAATAAAGCCTTTGTCTAGATTCTCCTGAATGTACTCCTCTAAGACTAAGTTCTCCTTAGCGGATAGAGGATATACATTACCCCTCGGGGGCATAGTACCAGGTAGGAGATTAATCTTACAATCAAAGGACCTGTGTGGAGGTAAAGTATCAGCCTTCCTCTTATCAAAGACTGCCTTTAAATCCTGATACTGGGAAGGTATCTGTAAGTCTGTGGGCTTGTTAGAGTTGCTAGGTGTGTCCACTAGGCACAACGGTGAGACTTTCTGTACACAACCTTTCTGGCAACCCTGACCCCAAGAGACTACTTCACCTTGTTCCCAATCAATAGTAGGGTTATGCTTTTTAAGCCAGGGATACCGCAAAATTATAGGAACTGAAGGGGATGAGATAAGCATGAAAGAATTCTCCTCCTCGTGTAAAATACCAATGGTTAGTTTAACTGGTAAAGTTTCACGAGAAATAACTGGATCTAACAACGGTCTACCATCTATGGCCTCAATGGCCAGGGGAGTCTCCTTTAACTGAGATGGAATAGCATGTTTCTTGACAAAAGTTTGATCAATAAAGCTTTCAGCTGCTCCGGAATCTATTAATGCCATAGCTGTAAGTGCTCCCTTTTCCCAAGTTAAAGAAACCTGTACTAGTAGCCTATGATCCCTGTAATCATATGTAGAGGACAAAATAGAAACACCCAAGGCCTGTCCTCTGGAGAAACTTAGGTGCGAGCGTTTCCCGGACGGTTAGGGCAATTAAGGCGTAGGTGACCTCCTACTCCACAATACATACACCGACCCTCCCTTTTCCTATTTTGTCTTTCATTCTCTGAAAGGTGAGTGTTACCAATCTGCATAGGTTCTGGGAGAGCTAGAATAGTAGATTCAGAATTCTGAAATGCGGGAGTTAGTCTTAAGGAAGGTCCATAGCCATAATCACGAGTGTTCTGCCTCTGTCTCATGCGTTCATCTATACGAGAAATAAATGAAATTAATTCCTCTAAATTTTCAGGAAGATCCCTAGTGGCAACTTCGTCTAGGATCGCATCTGACAATCTGTTCAGAAATACGTCCATATAGGCTTGTTCATTCCACTTGACCTCTGCCGCCAAGGATCTGAACTCTAGTGCATAATCCACAAGGGTTAGACTATGCTGTCTAAGACGTAATAATGATCTAGCAGCACTGGCCTTTCTCCCTGGAGGATCAAAAGTCCTCCTAAACGTAGTAATGAACGCATTATAGTTATAGACTACTGGATTATCATTTTCCCACAGAGGGTTAGCCCATCTAAGAGCTTTGTCAATGAGTAGCGATATTATGAATCCAACCTTCGCCCTGTCTGTAGGATAGGCGCGGGGTTGTAATTCAAAATGAATTCCTATCTGCTTTAGGAAACCACGACAAGTATCTGGAGCACCGCCATACCGTAAAGGGGAAGTAACACGGGAAGAAATTCCCCCTGTGGCTACCTCTAGGCCTGTGTTAGCAAGGGAGATAGATGGAGTACGAATCTCCTCTGCTTGATTACTCGGATGGGATAGTAATGCTTGCAGCGCCAGAGCCATTTGGTCCATTCTATGGTCCATGGCTTCAAACCTTGAGTCAGGTGAACCAAACTGAGCGTTTGTACCTGCAGGATCCATGGCCCTGTCGTAATGTCAGGATCGTGACAGGGATCCAACACGCAGAGTACGAACAGGAGAGATGTACGTATACCGGACCTTAGAATGGCCGGACTAACGTAAGGATAAAGCAGAGAATAGTCAGAGACAAGCCTGGGTCGAGGGAACGAGAGGACAGGTAAGCGAGAGACAAGCCGAGGTCAAAGGACACGAGAGGTAAACAGGAACGATAGTACAAGCCGAGTCAAAACCAGATAGAATGATAAACATAAGAGCACTGAGGGACCAGACAAGCTAGAACCACGACAGGGCAATGAACCATTACCCACATCCCTCTTTTATATCCTGGTTCTCTAAATCATGGCTCCGCCCTTGCCGAGCCCTGATTCGTTGTTCCGAACCAGATTGACAGGTCGGGATGTGATTGCCGTCATGACGTCGGCTCCCGAGCGTCGCGTCATAAAAGTGAGTGGGGTTCTCGCGGCCGGCGTGGGAACGACTATGAGAGCCGCGAGGATTAGATGAATCAGCCCCGCTGAGAGAACGGACGTCGGGAAGTCTACCCTCCTCCGAGGCAGAGACTTCAGGTACCCTGACACCCTACGATTGTGCTATCGATTTATTGCCTGGCACTATACCTCCAAAGGGCAGGGTATACCCTTTATCTGTTCAAGAAAACCGTGTCATGGAGGAGTATATTAAGGAATCACTAGTAAGGGGTTTATTAGGAGATCGTCTTCTCCGGCTGGAGAGGGGTTCTTCTTTGTATCGAAGAAAGAAGGTGATTTAAGACCGTGTATCGATTATAGAGGTCAAAATAAAATCACCATCAAAAATGCATACCCTATACCTTTAATCACGGAATTATTTGATAGGCTCAAACATGCTAAGGTATTCACTAAATTGGATCTTAGAGGTGCATACAATTTAATACGTATTAAGAAAGACCACGAATGGAAGACGGCATTCAACACTAGATCTGGCCATTACGAGTATACTGTTATGCCATTTGGTCTATGTAATGCCCCAGCAGTATTTCAAGAATTTATTAATGACGTCTTAAGAGACTTTATTCACACATTTGTAATTGTGTATTTGGATGACATATTAATATATTCTACAGATTTACACACTCATCACAGACATGTTACAACAGTTCTGAAGACCCTTCTTGCTAATGGTCTTGATTGTAAACTGGAAAAATGTCTATTTGACCAATTCGAAGTCCAGTTTTTGGGGTATTTGATTTCCGCTAAAGGTTTTTCGTATGGATCCCCAGAAGCTTTCTGCTGTCATATAATGGCCTCTACCACAAGGTTTGAAAGCCATTCAGCATTTTCTTGGTTTCTCTAACTATTATAGACACTTTATTAAAGCTTTTTCCTCTATTGTAGCGCCTATCACCCGTATGACAAAAAAGGATGGCAATACTCGTGTCTGGTCTCCCGAGGCACTTCAGGCTTTTGAATTTCTTAAGACTATGTTCGCCTCTGCACCAATTTTACAGCATCCTGTCCCCTCACTGCCCTCTATTCTTGAAGTTGATGCTTCCGATATCGGGGTAGGTGCTGTCTTATCCCAAAGAGAGTCGCCTGAAAAGTCATTGCATCCTTGTGGCTTCTTTTCCAAACAAATGTCCAAAGCAGAAAAGAATTATGGTGTGGGTAATCGCGAACTCCTTCTGTAGTTCCCAAGTATAATATTGTTGCCAACACGAGCATCAAGATTCACTCCCCGTTGCTTGCTGAGATCAAGAAAGTACAGCATCTGGCTCCCAAACTTGTTCCTGGGGATCGGTACTTCGTTCCTCCTGAACGCCAACTGGAACTGATGCAGTGTTTTCATAACAGTAAATTTGCCGGACACCCTGGCATACGCAAGTCGTGTTCTCTGATTTCTAAAGATTTCTGGTGGCCTTCGTTACGTAAGGATGTTAAGGACTTCGTCGGGGCATGTGATGTCTGTATGAGGACTAAACAACCTCATACGCTTCCATGTGGGCTTTTGCACCCCCTAGAAATTCCTGAGAAACCATGGTCTTGTTTGGCTATGGACTTCATTGTCGATTTGCCTGTTTCTAAGAAACATACTGTTATCCTCACAGTGATTGACAGGTTTACTAAAATGGCTCATTTTGTACCCCTGCCTAAATTGCCCTCTTCTCCCGAATTGGCTGAGATTTTCGCGAGGGAGATTTTTCGTTTACATGGTATTCCTTCTGAAATTGTTTCTGATAGAGCGCCCCAATTTGTTTCCCTGTTTTGGAGGTCCTTCTGTTCTCAATTAGGCATCAAATTGAATTTTTCTTCTGCCTATCATCCCCAGTCCAACGGAGCTGCCGAACGCACCAACCAAAAGGTTGAACAATTTTTGCGTTGTTTTGTCTCTGAACACCAGGACGATTGGGTCGGTCTGATTCCTTGGGCGGAGTTTGCGCACAACAATCTCGTTTGCGATTCTACTCGTTCTAGCCCCTTTTTCATGAATTATGGCTTTCATCCTTCCGTTCTTCCGTCGGTTTCCCCTTCCCAAGGGATACCGTCGGTTGATGTTCATGTTGCCAATCTGAGGAAGTTGTGGGATCAGACTCGACAAATTCTTCTTCATAATTCCACGGTGTCTAAACGACACGCTGACAAACGCAGACGGGTGGCTCCGGTTTTTTCCCCGGGTGATAGGTTCCTTCCATGAAATTTGCTCCTCGTTACATAGGTCCTTACAGGGTTCTGTCTCGTATACTGGTTGCGTATCGTCTGGCTCTTCCGCCTGCCCTGCGCATCCCGAACTCCTTTCATGTTTCCTTATTGAAACCTTTGGTTTGTAACAGATTTTCGTCCGCTGTGTCCTCCCCTCGTTCTGTCCAGGTTGAGGGTCAGGAGGAGTATGAAGTCAAGTCCATTCTCGATTCTCGGGTTTCTCGGGGGAGGGTGCAATATCTGGTTGACTGGAAAGGTTATGGTCCTGAGGAAAGGTCTTGGGTGGTCCGGGAAGATGTGCATGCCCCTCGTCTCCTCAGGGCATTTCATGCTCGTTTTCCGTCTCGCCCCGGTTCCTTCCGCCCGGTGGGCATTTCTGAGAGGAGGGGTACTGTCAGGGTACCTGAAGCCTCTACCTCAGAGGAGGTTAGACTTTCAAACGGCCGTCCTCTCAGGGGGGGCTGATTCACCCAATCCTCACAGCTCTCATAGACGTTTACACGCCGGCCGCGATAACCCCGCTTCCTTTTATGACGTGGCGCTCAGGAGCCGACGTCATGACAGCAATCACGTCCCGACCTGTCAATCTAGTTCCGAACAACGAATCAGGGCTCGGCAGGGGCGGAGTCATCAATTAAAGAGCCAAGGTATAAAATAGGGATGTGTGTAATGGTTCATTGCCCTGTCGTGGTTCTAGCTTGTCTGGTCACTCAGTGCTCTTATTACTGTTTGTCTTTTTGGTTCTGACTCGGCTTGTATTTTCGTTCCTGCTTAACTCTCGTGTCCTTTGACCTCGGCTCGTCTCTCGCTTACCTGTTCTCTCGTTCCCTCGACCTCGGCTTGTCTCTGACCATTCTTTGCTTTCTCCTTATGTTAGTCCGGCCATTCTAAGGTCCGGTATACGTACCTAGCTCCTGTTTGTATTCTGCGTGTTGGATCCCTGTCCCGATCCTGACACTTTCTCCTCACAGGGCATGCCAGTTCTGGATTAGCATTTGGCTGGTTTGCGTAATACTTGGGAGCAGGTTCAGCGTTCTTTGGTGGATTCCGCTGCTCGCCAGAAGGTGCAGGCTGACAAGCATCGCAGGGCGTCTGCTTCTTATGTCGTGGGGGACAGGGTTTTGCTTTCCACGCATAATATTCGTCTCCGGGTGCCTTCTATGAAATTGGCTCCTCGCTTTATTGGTCCTTATCGTATTTTGAATAAGGTTAATCCTGTTTCATATGCCTTGGGTCTTCCTAAGAATCTGCGTATTCCTAATGTCTTTCACACTTTGTTGTTGAAGCCTTACGTACGCAATCGCTATACCCGGCATACTCCTCCTCCCCCTCCTGTCTCTGTGGAGGGTCATGAGGAGTTTGAAGTTTCTGCCATTCTTGACTCTTAGGTCCCCTCCTAATTAGTATTTTAGGGGCCCCACCCACTGCTCTGGGGTGGGGGCCAAGGGGGAGGACATTAGGTCCCCCCCAAAATAGTATTTTAGGGCCCCCACCCACCGCTCAGGGGTGGGGGCCAGGGGGGAGGACATTAGGTCCTCCCCCCTCATTCTAATTTAGGGCCTCCACCCACCGCTCAGGGTTGGGGGCCAAGGGGGAGGACATTAGGTCCCCCTAATTAGTATTTTAGGGCCCCCACCCACCACTCAGGGGTGGGGGCCAGGGGGAGGACATTAGGTCCCCCCCTAATTAGTATTTTAGGACCCCACCCACCGCACAGGGGTGGGGGACAGGGGTGAGGACATTAGGTCCTCCCCCGATTCTAATTTAGGGCCTCCACCCACCGCTCAGGGGTGGGGGCCAAGGGGGAGGACATTAGGACCCCCCTAATTAGTATTTTAGGGGCCCCACCCACTGCTCAGGGGTGGGGGCCGGGGGGGACATTAGGTCCTCCCCCTCATTCTAATTTAGGGCCCCCACCCACCGCTCAGGGGTGGGGGTCAGGGAGAAGGACATTAGGTCCCCCCTAATTAGTATTTTAGGGCCCCCACCCACTGCTCAGGGGTGGGGGCCAGGGGGAGGACATTATTAGTATTTTAGGGGCCCCCACCCACCACTCAGGGGTGGGGGCCAGGGGGAGGACATTAGGTCCCCCCTAATTAGTATTTTAGGGCCCCCACACACCGCTCAGGGGTGGGGGCTAGAGGGGAGGACATTAGGTCCCCTCCCTAATTAGTATTTTAGAGCCCCTCACCCACCGCTCAGCGGTGGGGGCCAGGGGGAGGACATTAGGTTCCCCCTAATTAGTATTTTAGGGGTCCCCACCCACCGCTCAGGGGTGGGGGCCAGGGGGGAGGACATTAGGTCCCCCCCAATTAGTATTTTAGGGGCCCCCACCCACCGTTTAGGGGTGGGGGCCAGGGGGGAAGACATTAGGTCCCCCCTAATTAGTATTTTAGGGCCCCCACCCACCGCTCAGGGGGGAGTATCAGGGGGGAGGACATTAGGTCCTCCCCCTCATTCTAATTTAGGGCCCCCACCCACCGCTCAGGGGTGGGGGCCGGGGGGAGGACAATAGGTCCCCCCCATTATTTTACTTTAGGGTCCCCACCCGCCGCTCAGGGGTGGGGGCCGGGGGGGGCAATAGCCCCGTCCCTTTAGTTTAAAAGGTGGGGGCTCGGGAGGGGGGACCCAATTTTTAATTTTTTTTAACAGTGAGCAGCCACTGGCTGCTCACTGTTTAATAGACATGCCCCTACTCGTGGTATAGCGAATAGGGGCACAATTTACTAATACTAAGTAATTTTTACTTAGTATTAGTGCATTTGGCTGAAAGACCTATTTAGGTCTTGCAGCCTTTTGGTAGATAACTCCCTAATACCGTGGGAATTAGGGAGTTATCTACCAAGCGGCTGCAAGAGACGTTCCGAAGTCCCAAAGTCCCGAAGTTGCCTAAGTTCCAATATGCCGAATTGCTAAAGTCCCAAAGTTCTGAAATTACCGAATTTCCGAAGTGTCGAAGTGCCGAAGTTCCGAAGTGTCGAAGTGCCGAAGTTCCGAAGTTGCCGAAGTTCCGAAGTGTTGAAGTGCCGAATTGCCGAAGTGCCGAAGTCCCGAATTTCGGAATGCCGAACCGAAACGAAATTTTTTCCCATGCATATGCCTAGTTCTGAGCTTTCTTACTTCAGAATATTCTTCTCGTTGTTCATATTGGTCTGTTAATGTCATGTCACTTTGTCATCTCTGCAGCCTACATCCCTGTCCTGGTGGTACCTCTAGCTAAGGATCCACTTATATGTCATGTTTTGCATGGTATTCATCTTCAGCACCCACCAGGCCCCACATATTCTTATTTGATATCATGATATCATGTTATGGTTTTTACAGAAATGGCTCGACAACAACAATTGGTCTCTTCACCAGTTGTCTGCAATGTTTATATTCCTTTTATGCCTAGTTTTAATGGGTTTCGGATGTTCATGCATTCAATGTAGATGCATTATAGTATTTCTAGCATTCCCTTGTTAATCTGTTACATTGCTTGCCATTGCATTGTTTTAGTATTTAATGATCAACTTGTTGTAATTTCTCAATGATGTCTGAGCATTGTATTCATGTATATTGTTATACTTTAGTTTATGATACCTAAATTAATATGCATTTTACTGTTTTCTCTTTTAGTTCACTTTGATACCACTGGTAGAAGCATCTTTGGGACTTTTTTGACCTTTGCTAAACTTAATGGCGAAAAACGTTTTTTACGTGTTTATTGCTATCTACTTTTGGTGTTTGTTTATGTTTATGTTGCGTGCTGTCACATTTATGTTGCGTGCTGTCACATTTAGAAGGTGCTTACAGTATCCACCCCTTACAGTATCCACTATGCTTTATTTCTAATTGCTTTATTGTTTTTATACTAGTTCTTTTAAGGCTTAATATAAATGTTGTTTATGAACATGACTTATGATACAACAACATTTCTTTAAACTGTATTACACATATAATATAATTATTGATGCTTGTTCTTTTGCAGTAATATTTATCACCCTTCTTAGAGAGTGAAATATCACAACTGTACAACATCAATTAAAATAGATCAACACAATGAATGCTTCAAGTGGTTTCCCCAAAGATAACTGAGAATGCAACTTATAATGACTTCCCCAGTTTCAAAATTATTCAATCCCTTCATGGCAAGCATCTTTAGTACTGCACCCTTTTTCTGTTATGACCTGCTGCAAACACGATGCATAGCCAGACACCACTTTATGGCAGGTTTCCTGAGGAATCTTAGCCCACTGCTCTTGAACAATGACCTCCAGTTAATTAATATTCTTGGGTTTTCGTGCTGCAACTGCCATCTTCAAACCCCATCAGAGATTTTCTATTGGGTTCAAGTCAGGTGACTGTGATGGCAACTGTAGAATTTTCCAGGACCTCTACTGCAAACAAGTATATGTGGTATTTCAGGTGTGCTTGGGATCATTGCCTTGTCAGAAGGTCCAATGACGCCCAAGCTTCATCTTCCACACAGATGGCATGACGTTTCAGGATTTCCTGATACTTCAATTAATCCATCTTGCCTTTCACATGCTGCAGGTTTCCAGTGCCAGAGGATGCAAAGAAGTCCAAGAGCATCACAGAGCCAAAACCATGCTTAAGTGTAGAAAGAGTGTTCTTTTCAGTGTATGTATCATTCTCTTCTCTGAACTTTGTTGATTTTGTTTTCCTTTTTCTCCTATATTTCTGGAGGGAAAAGACCACCATCTATACTTACAAGTGGGCACTCCACTATAATATCCTAAGCCCATATGCGCAGAGCTGCTTATGATTCCACCATTTGCGTGACCGCAACCACCAAGAACCACACTATGTCCATAGGCGGGGATTGTTCTGCCCAGACGTTCAATTTGGAGCTACATTTTAGCTCCAGGAAATTGTGAGTGTGTTTCTTTTGTTTTATTCTATTTATTTGGACAGTGACATACTACACTATATATTTTCCTTTTTTTTCTTCTTTTATATATATATATTTTTAAGGACACTTTAGGCGCTGCACCACTCCTTGTACTTTCATCTGTTTGTGGACGGGTACAAGAGACCCCGGCTGCGGTGATTTAGCTGCCGTTTGGACTATCCCAGTTATTGCTTAGCGCTGAATACCCTTTAGCTTTTTCGCTCTTACATATGTTTGGTGCTTCACAGATATGGAATGTGGCGACCCACCGATCACCCTAAATTTGGATTAATTGCAATCCGGCATGAACTGAAACACACACATTTTAAGATATTGTTCTTTAAAGTATCACTGCTTTTAAAGGATAGTATATGCGTTGGTTTCTTTAGCTTCCCTTGATTACATTACAGTATCCTTGATATACAAAACTCTTTTAGCAAATTAGAAAATGAGTATTTATCTGATGTATGCGCTTACTTTTAAACACAACATATTTTGTCTTCTGTTTTATTTTTGGACAATAATGTATTGCTTGCATACCATTGATCATGAAATGACTAATGTATTTAAACGTTTTTATATTTTATTCATTAAGCAGTGATGTAAACAGAACAATGTTAAGTAGCCAATTTATTATCCCAGAAATAAACCACATGTTTGTGGCTGATGATTTTATATATCACCTTTATTTAATGTAAAACAAACATACTTGTATTGAGTGAAATTATATGGTTATTAATGTTAACTATCACTGGTTTGGCTAATAGTTAGATAATTTATTTCTAGTGGATATTTACACACTGAACAGTTAAATGCATTATTTAATCTAAACTGCAGTTGGGCCTTAATCATAATCCTTATGTTTTATAATGATCTACAATGCATGGCTCCAAATTTCAAGTCCTACCCCTACCAGCTGGGACTAAAGGTTACTAACCACTGCAGGCCCGGATGCTCCAGGATTTAATTTCTACTGCCCATGAGCTGTTAATAATATTGGCACAATTACAATCACACCTTTCCAATATTTTTTAACATCATTTTTTTATATTTTCTGTTTGGCAACATATTACCTTAAATAGGCATCAAAACAACTTTATCTTAATGTCTTACAGCTCAATTATCTGCCATTTAGGACTAACATATAATACATGCCATAACTGATGTACTCTCTCAGGTCATTAATGATGTGATTTTTCAATGCCAATCTATAAGGGTCCTTGTTAGTTAACTCAGCATAAGATAAGATGAGAAATAAACCCAGTGGGTGTAACTACCACAGTCGCAGGAATGGCAGCTGCAACCGGGCCCGTAGTTTATGTTTTAATTAAGAAGGAGGAGACTAAAGTACAATGCCCAACAGGGCATTTTACTTTAACAACTTTAAAAACAGAGAAATAAAAAACAAGGGTTGGAGTAACCCTTTAAATCTGACTCCATGCACTGTGCAAATGATCTTGCTGCTAGTGCTATTATCTCTGTAACAGCCCAATATTCTCTTGTGCTTGTGTGGCAGTGTGTCCAGCGTTGTATTTACCGCAAGGCTAACATGCATTTGCCTTCGGCGGCACTTTCCAGAAGGCGGCAAAAAACACCAGCCCCGCAAGTGCCCTGACAAATCCCTTGTTAGCCATGTTTTTTAAGGCCCAGGAGCTGGCCAGCTGGCCAACCTTGGGGCTACACAGGGCGGCCACCAGTTTGAATTACAGTTGAGTGGCGAGGGAGCGCTGATCTGTGAGCTCTTCCTGCTCACTCCGGCGCCCGGCATCAAGAAGCAGCTCCCTCACCGTCTATTTCGCGCACCCACCTGCCCCCCCTGCCTGTCAACCCTCTCTCCAGGCTCTTTGCATGCCTGACTGCCCAGCAGCCCCACTGGACCCCAGGTAAAAATCCACCCAGCTCTCCCAAAAGTACGGAGATTTGGTAGATTTGAATAAAAATAAATAACAATAATTTGTAAACTTTGGAGAGAAAATGTGTGTGTATGTGTATGTCTGTCAGTGTGTGTGTGTCTGTCAGTGTGTGTGTGTGTATGTATGTCTGTTGGTGTGTGTGTCAGTGAATGTGTGTCTGTCTGTCAGTGAATGTGTGTTTATATCTCTCAGTGTGTCTGAGTGAGTTTGTCTGTCAGTGAGTTTGTTTGTCTGTCAGACACACACAAAATCACTGACAGAAAAACACATTCACTGACAGACACACAATGACACAGACACACATGTTCACTGATAGACAAACAAACAAACTGACAGACACACTCACTCAGACACACTGACAGATATAAACACACATTCACTGACAGACAGACACATTCACTGACACACACTGATAGACATACACACACATACATTCACTGACAGGATTCGTAGTTTGTGATTAGTGAGAGAGAGAAGATGAAAGTTGTGGATTTGTAAGATGGACAGATAGATTGGGTTGAGTGATGACAGAAAGATAAATAATAGGGTATGTTTAGCTTTAAATATACTAAAGTTTACTAAATTCCAAATTGTAATCAACTGAGAAATAAAATGCGAAAATATAGGCAAAAATGGCTGCCTTTTTGTTCTGCTATAATCATAGTTTGGCTATTTTAGACTAGATTTAAAAGTACAGTTTTCACCTAAAAACATTTCAATGTTTAGTGAATAGAAGAATTCTTCAAAGAGGCAATCCACATTAGTATACTGTTTTATGTAAAATGCTATGACCAATATGTCACTGGTGTGATTTATACACTCATTTAAGTTAATGTGCAATTGTTTTCAAAAGAAAGAAATGTTCCTAATTGCAAATTTTAGTATGTGAATCAATATGGACATTATTCTATAAATGCGTGTGGTCCTATATATGTGATAATGAACCCACTATATTTTAAACCATTACTGTGAACAATTATTTTTCTCATATGTTTTTCAGGTTTCACTATGACATTGAGAACAGATATTAATAGCATTTTTTTATGATCCTATTAGGGAAAATGGAGTGACATAGGATACGATGCATCGTTAGTGCATAAAGGTAGAAAAAAAAAACCAGCAACTTTGTGTACAAAATGCTGATCAGAGACATCTAAAATATTAAAAAAAGTGTTAATTGATATTATTTGCTATTTTTGTTCATATATTTCCTTTTGGAAATTACATATTACATATAATTAAAGATTACACAGTTTCCCTAGACATGCTATGCTTTAATACTTTAATTTTTCACTAGAAAGTGGGGAATTAACATATAAAACACAAAAGACAAAAAATGTACTCTTGTTTTGTATTTGTTTGTTTTTTTGTTTAGTTTTTTCGGTGTAGAATTATGTAATTATGTCTATATGAGGTCTTTTTTTTTCAATGTAGAATTTTTATTGGTTTATATCATGGAAACGTAAACAAAGGGGGTACAGAAATAAAAAGGTGTGAGGGTAAAAGTTACACATAATCAAAACACAATGTCGAGTACAAATAGTATTGGTTCTTTTATGCATGTTGTGTAAGACACATAGTATCTTTACGTTATTGTTCGAACAATTTATGAGTTTGAATGAGCAAAGAAATAATAGCTATTATGACAATACACTGTGAGGCATGTGAGTTACATAAAAATGTTGTGTCCGTGTAGGGCTCAAATACAATGAGTACAACGAGGTTACAGCATAGGTTTAGTATACAATAGTAACGATGTTGCTGTGGAATATAAGACAGGATTTGATCGTGAATAATGATGTGGAAGATAATTAATATTACATTATAAGATACGTGGATAGCCGTAAGAGCTCGCTCATTCAAGGGTTTCTAATTTATACGAATGCACATATATTGTCTTATGGTAATATTGTAAGAGATAAATTTGTCAGCCGGTTCGTACATATAACTAGGCGCCTTGTATTTGTGCATGATCCTATGACGGCTTTCCTACCTTCACTTCCCTTTGTGGTGGTAGATTGGTCAAGTTAAGATATTAAGAATAGTGACATGGAATGCAGCTCCTGTATACTGTGTGTGTTTACGCTTATTTACATTGTAGGTTCTTGGAACCTCTGTAACATGCCTATAAGTAGCCCAACATGTACACAGGAAAGTGGATTAGGAAGTTGCTGTCTTACGTTGTACCTAAGATAATAACATTTTGAAGGAATATGTAGAGGGGTAGGGGAGAGGGGTATATACAAGAGAGAGGGATAACCTAGGAAGGGGGGGTGATCATTTATGCAATATGTTCAGTCCAATATGTAGGGCAGAGCATTTGTAACGAAAATTGAGATATATCTTGTTTCTTCAGCCTGTATACGTGTTATTGATTGGAGTCCATAATGGATTCCCAGTTGTGCCATAGTGTTAGAAATTTAGTCATGTTGCCTCTCTTTGCCCATTCTTTTTCATGGATGTAGGTGGCATTGACTCTGTTAAGCACCTCCTGAACAGTGGGACACACGGTACTTTTCCAATGGGCGGCAATGCTAATTTTAGCAGCCAAAAGGATATCTTGAGGGAATTTTGCCCGCATTTGGTATTTGGTGGAGGTAGCTAGCTGGTGAAAGCGTGATTTCTTGGCCAGTTATCGATCTGATCTGGTATTGTATTCGTGACCAGACTCATTAACGATGGTGCAGTCCCAGAATATGTGTTTTATTGTGCCTTTATTATTGGTGCACCTCCAACAGATCGTGGTCAAGCCCGGGTATATGTTGCCCAATCAGTCTGGAGTCAAATACCATCTCATTAATATTTTAAAGTACGCTTCCCAGTGAGTAACACACTTTGATGATTGTATAGTATATCTAATAGCCGTTTCCCATTCTGAGAAGCGAAACTCGGCATCTAGATCCTCTTCCCAATAGGGCAATTTATCAGTGTCCTTACGCTGTGATAATTGTAGATAACAGAATGATAAGGGTTTCAATAGGGTGGAGGTTTTAGTAGTTGTATAGCAGATATGCCCCAATTTACTCAATGATAAAGGATTTATATAATTTATTGATCTAGATTGTAATATATGTTTCACCCTCAAGTATGAGAAAATGTCTCGAGGTGGTAGATTAAAAGTATGTTGAAGCTCTGAAAAAAGGATTAGACCTGTGCTTTTGTACAATGAGTATACATGAGTGATTCCTTTAGTTATCCAGTATTGTACTGGTAAATCTGGCGATATAAACGAAAGGGCTTGCAACGGTGCTGTGAACAGCAATTCATTTTGACGGCATAGGAGCACACTCCAGGAATTCCAAGAGTTTAGTAAAAATCTAGTAGTGGGTAGCATATCCGATGATGTGGGTATGGGAAGAGACCAAAGTATGTTACGTATAGATTGAATATTCCCACAGTCTGATTCTAATTGCAGCCAGACTGGGTTAGATTTATTTGTTACTATGGCAATGCTTTGTGCCAAAACTGTTGCCCTATAGTAGATTTTAATATTGGGAATGTTAAGGCCACCTTTTTTAATGGGGTACCAAAGAGAGTTGAAAGAGACTCTTGTAGTTTTTTTCTTCCATACATGGGCATTAATAGCCATTTGGAAGCATTTCAAAAGAGAATTGGGTAGGGCAATGGGAAGCGTTCTGAACAGGTATAATATGTTAGGCATGACCATCATTTTAATGGAGTTGATCCTGTCCAGCCAAGAAGTGTTTAATTTGTCCGACGAGTCTGTTTGTTTTAAGATATTGGATAGTACTGCTTTGTGGTTTTCTTGGATAGTTTGTTCTGGAGAATGAGCTATTTTTACGCCCAGATAGGAGATTGAAGATTTCCGCCATTCGAATGGATAACAGATTTTCAGAGCGTTTGTAATCTCTGAGTTCAGTTGAATGGGAAGAATTTGTGTTTTAGTAATATTGTTTTTATAATACGATATTTTGCCATACAACGATAAAGTGTTTAATAGATGTGGGATAGAAGTTAATGGGTTTGTAAGAAAAAGCATTATGTCGTCCGCAAACAGTGCTATTTTCACCTGCGGGTGTTATGAGACCCGGGAGTAGGGGATCCTTTTTTATTGTTCTAATTAATGGTTCCAAACATAGTATAAAAATTAGAGGTGAGAGCGGACAACCCTGTCTGGTCCCGTTTGTTATTTAGAAGCTGCGTGATGTAAAGCCTGTGTTGAAGACTCTTGCTGACGGCGATGTATAGAGAGCCTTGATGCTTGTGATGATGGGATGGGAAAATTGATACGCTGATAATGTGTTTTCCATATACCTCTAATTTAGACGATCAAATGCCTTTTCCGCATCTAACGCTATTAATGTACCAGTCTTCTTATTTTTGATTGCCCAATGTAGTAAGTCCATGCAATATCTAGTGTTGTCTCCTACTTGCTTACCAGGTACAAAGCCTGCTTGTTCTATGGATACAAGAGTGTTTATGAGGGGTTTTAATCTATTTGCGATCAATTTCACATACAGTTTAACATCTGCGTTCAATAGTGATATTGGTCTAAGGTTGCTGCAGATTGTTGGTGGTTTGTTTGGCTTGGGCAGAGTTAGAATGCTTCGAGCATTTCTTTTGGGAACGTCCCTTTTTGTTTCACTGTGTTAAATAATCTAGTGATGTGTGGGGTTACTTGTAGAGCCAATTTAATATAATAATAATTTGATAGCCCGTCTGGGCCTGGGGCTTTGTGTTTGGGAAGAGATCGAATTGTTTCTGCTACTTCATCTTCTGTAAACGGAGCGCTTAACAACTCATTTTGTTGTGATTTGACCTGGGGAAGGTCTATATGTGAGAGATAGTTCCACACCTCTATCTGGCTAGGTACGTGTATGTCTGTGTGTGTTTTTAGGTTATATAGGTCTTCATAGTAGTGGGATAATTTGTCTACTATGTCGTTGGGGTTGTACATTTTTGTGTTTGATTTGGAAGTTATGTAAGGAAATTTTGTCTGGAGGTATTTAGATTTTAATCTGTTAGCTAATAATTTGCCTGCTTTGTTGCCCATGTGGTAATAATGTTGTTGAAGTTTATGTGCGTTTTTAGTGTATTCTCAGGTGTTCAATTGTTGAAGGGCTTCTCTAGTGTTATTTATTTGTTTAGAAAGGGACTTGGAGGGGGATAATTTGTTAGATTGTTCCAATGTTGCTAATTTCTGAATTAAGGCAGAACGAGAATGAAGATGTTGTTTTTTGATGGTTGAGACAATTTTAATAAATTCTCCCCTAATAACCGCCTTATAGGCTGTCCATAGTGTTTCAATTGAAGTAACGTCAGTCGAGTTGAGAGAAAAATAATCATCCAAAGCTAGGGTTATCGTTTTGTGGTTATTAGGACAGTCTAGAATAGATTCATTTAGTCTCCATTTTCCCCGGCCTTTTGTAGGATATGGAACTGCTATGGTTTCAACTGGGGCATGGTCGGACCATGTTCTTTGACCTATTGTTTGGCTAATTAAGTGTGGTAGTGTAGATTTACCTATTAGGCAGAGGTCTATACGTGTGTATGATGTATGGACTTGTGAAAAATTGTGAAAAATACGTATAATCTTTCGCCGTGGGGTAAAGATTCCTCCAAGAGTCATACAGGTCATGTGAGTGAATTAGGTAAGAAAAAAGTTTACCTGTGTATATGGAGTTCCTATTGGGTAGTTTATTATGTAAACGTTGTGTGTCCAGTACCGGGTCTAAAGTGCAGTTATAATCTCCACAAATTATCACATGGCCTTGTTTGATTTGTGAATTTTTTTTAATTGCTTTGTTTAAAAAGGAGAATTGGGCTTCGTTTGGCGCGTATAGGGAGACTATTGTCAATAGTATGCCATTTAATTCTCCAGCCAGAATCAGCAGCCTGCCAAGTTGATCTTCATATCGTTTGTTCAAGGTGAAAACCCAGTCTGAGTGGAAAAGTATGGCAACCCCTTTTGTTTTGTTAGGTGCATATGCGTGGTATCCTATGGGATATTTCGTTGATCGTAGTGTGGGTGGGTTTGTTTTGGTAAAATGAGTTTCTTGTAGACAGACAACTGCTGCCTTAGAGGTGTGCATATCTTTCAGCACTTGTCGCCTCTTGCAAGGGCTATTAAGTCCCTTGACATTAAGGGACAATATTTTCATTGTGTGGAGGGTCATGCCTACTTTTGTATTATTATGCCTGCTGGGTAGCTATTGAAGATCCCAGTGAAGGGTGACAGATGGTATGACCATGTGGTCTGTTTGCAACCGTGTGAGAGATTGCATTTCTCTGTGCTGTTGATGTAAGGTGTCATTAAACTTGCCCTGAAGAACAGTTTCCATTTTTGTGAAATTGTAATCTATAAACGGATCTCCGTGGAAATACAGGGGTAAATGAGAGGGAATAGGGAAGAACAAAAAACTAAAGTATATACACTTATCTCCTGCTATGCGGAGATGAAAGTCGGTCATTTTGGAGACCACTAAGTAGTGATGCCGAGAGGTGACCTAGGATGGGGGGGGGGGGGGTAGGAGGGAGTTCCTACCAACCTGTTAATATGTAGCCCATATACAGTGAATTGAAAGCATACAGATTAATAGAAAAACATTGTAAAAGAACAAAAGTAAAGGAACGAAAATGACGGCATTGCATATACATAGATCATTAACAATAAGATGAGTGGGACTACTCCGTTCACGTTGAGATCAATGCCCAACATAACACGTTACTTGAATGTGACCAGACTATTAACAGTGATTAAAGACACTTAAAGTGACAGATAACCCATGCCTGTCTGTTAGTGGTTAATTAGACATGTAGTGAGATAAAATCTATGGCCAACCAGTCATCCGTCACAAGACCCGGGATACCAGAAACTGGAATGGGTCCAGCAGGCAGATATGTGCCACGTATTTCTGTTATGTGGGAGCATGTCAAGCCATGAAGAGTCAGATAGCAAACAGGTAATTACAAGTTACGAACTGATAATTTGTACTCCTCACGGCAACATTTGTCTGGATGTGGTCATGTTCGTTAATAGTGAGAGAGTATTGCCAGCTATGCGGTAATGTGTGATCATATACCG
This sequence comes from Pelobates fuscus, assembly GCF_036172605.1. NCBI lineage: Eukaryota > Metazoa > Chordata > Amphibia > Anura > Pelobatidae > Pelobates > Pelobates fuscus. The sequence continues at coordinate 339,891,572 of NC_086318.1, read as the reverse complement.
GGGGTTGTTGGGTAAAGCATGTTTAGACGTGGCTGCATACCCAAAAGGTGGTTACAACTAAACTGTAGTATAAACTGACACCATATGAATTTTAACAGAAAAAAAGTATAAATTAGCAATGCATGTTGTTGGGGATTTGTACTCGGGGAGAACCCTCTGGATAAAATAACTTGCTTCAGCTTAGACTAATGGTATAGCAGGAATAGCCTTTTTACAGCATGGCTCTATCTATTGGATAAATGTTAAGTTAAGCACCAAATAAGTCATAGATTTTTTGCCAGAATTCATACCCATACCGCCAACTCGGTGAAGACAAGGAGTGGCTGTAAAGTCTATTTTTTCTTCTTTTGTGCTCCGGCCATTTGCCAATCAGCCTGGATTTTCCTCGGGGAATCATTTGTGGGGATTTCTCTTCTTTCACCAGTATCATTCCATAAGCCCCAGTCGGAGAGTAGTTTCATGCCTTCTTTAGGTTCAGTTATCACTCGTGTAGTGCCCTGGTGCCAAGTTATCAGTTTGGTCGGATATCCCCATTTGTAAGACACGTTGTTTTTACGCAGGGTTTTAGTGATTGTAATGAATTCCTTACGCCTTGACATGGTAGCTGCTGATAGATCTGCAAACAGCGCGATTGTAGCATGCGGGTCAGGAAGCGTTGTATTTTTCCTTGCTGCTGACAATAATGTCTCCTTGTGGGCACAATAGTGAAATGTAACGATTACATCCCTGGGAACTTCTCTAGACAGTCGGGCTGGTCGTGGGAGTCTGTGCATCCTATCGTAGGCCCAAGCAGAGTCGGGTAGATCAGGGACCAAGGATTTGCATATGGAGAGAATGTAAGCTGGAAGAGCATCTTGGGAGATATCATCCGGAATACCTCTGAAACGGATGTTTTGTCTCCTTGATCTATCTTCTAGATCAGCCAGTTTTAGTTTTAGGGTATCATTTTCTTCTTCTAATTTGTGAAGTTTGTCCACAACTTCATTGTGGGCTTTGCATAACTCTCCCGTCTTGTTTTCAAGGTGGCTGGTTCTGTCGCCCACACTTGCTATTTCTTTTCTAAGGTCTTCATCTATGCGATGAAAGTCAGCTTTTTGCATCAAGGACATATATGAGAAAGACCAACTAATGTATTACCCCACTGTAAAAGCTCGATTGGCTCTACCTCCAAAGGAAATCTTTAATTATTTGCGCTTAAAGAGCTTTCTAAAAATACACCTTATGAATTACAACGGAGAAAAAGGAAATTTAATTAAAAAGATTCTCTCCATAGAAACTATGAAGAATAAATACTCTATTATACTTGAATTATTGAATCTTATAAACCAAACTAATACTTCAACCGCATTTAAAAACTGGGAGAGAGATCTTGATATTAAGATAGATTTCAACTCCTGGTGTCTTACATTTCTTAAAATCAAAAAACATTTTCATTGTTTAAATATACTGGAAAACTTTGTCAAAGTTATCTACAGATGGTATATGGTTCCGAGGAGGTTAAACAAAATTTGCCAAAGCAATCCTCCAAATTGCAGGAGATGCTTTGACTTGGACGGTTCCATGATACATATATGGTGGAACTGCCCAAGTATCAAACCAACATGGCATCTCACATTTAAAATAATAGAAATAAGTAACGTTAGATTACATTTTACTCCAGAAATAGCTTTATTACATTTGTACAACAATAAGCTAGAAAAAAAGACGAAACCCTGGTCACCCATTGCCTTACTGCTACTAAGCTTTTGATTGCCAGATCATGGAAAAAAACAGACAGCTCAAATTTTTGTCAACTAAAGGCCCAAATTATAACTCAATTGGAGATGGAAAAAGGTACAATCCAGTATAATGCGCACAGAAATAATCCAATGAAACAGATATATAACACTCTAATTGAGGAAATTAATCATGGGATAAATTAAAACTAAATAATTAAATGATAAATCACATAAACTTTCTATTGTTTGATATATATAGAGATAATCCCAACCTAGGTTTTATTATTTAGGGATGGATGTATGATTGTAAATTAACCATAGAATGCTATAAATGCAATCAATATAATATCACACATAGTTTTCATATAAGACAAGCTATTGACATGCTATAAAGCCAGTTTATGGTCCGCTATATGAAGACCTTTAAAATGTGTTCTATGGTTATATTCAGAATGTTTTCTTTTGTTTATATGTATGAGTTTTGTCATACTCATTATGTAAATGTATGTATATTTATAAAATTGTTATTTTACTGATAAATAACTTAATAAAAAGAAATACAAAAAAAAAAAAGAAAGTCAGCTTTTATTGTTGCTCTTAGTTCCTGAAGCATTTTATGAAGGCTCTTTTCTGTGACTGGGGAGTCAGAATATTTTGAAGAAATAGATTCTTGATCGGAAGGATCATCTGACACATTCCCTTGCTCGTCGACGCCATCTTGTGATGTCTTGCGGCGATCTTTCTTTTTAGTTTTGATAGATTCCTGTAGCTTGAGCTGCTTGGATGGTGACATTTTGCCGCTCTACTTCGTCCGAAGGTTGTAGGCAAGTTTTTCTTTTAGTTCTTTTGTAATAATTGCTTGATTGTAGCTTATCAGGTCGGGATTTCGTCAGAGCTCTTAAACCATGCGACTAGGCTCACCGGAAGCCAGACACGCCCCCTCTATATGAGGTCTTAATTTGAATGCATCAGTATTCATACCTTTGGCTGGTTATCACAGAAAATTGTTGCAGTCAAAATACCTGCTTCCCTACTCTGAAATCAAAATGTTTCCTTCTCAATTCCTCTGCCTGGTGGAACATAACCCTTTACTTAGTAAGCCATACAAATATCTCTACAGTATGGGAAGGGAGAGAGGGAGAAAAGAATGGTTCTTCTAGAGTTCCACTCAGTCCGACTGGGAAATACATTTCTTTACCAGATGACCAGTGTTAGAGTAGAGGGAAAGAGACCAAATGGAAAAAGAGATTTTCATAACGCATATTTTTTAGTATCTCTAAATTATACTTTAGTGAAATCATGTAATCAGAGTGAAGCCAAATGAGGTAAAGAAGCAAGGGAAATGAAACTATAGGAAGGTGGAAAGGACTGAGCAAGAAGAAGTAGAGGCCTATCTACATGTGAACCATACTGTGTTTTGCAAATGGACTCAATGCTTTAAGTATACAAAGTGTCCTAAATATGGTAAGTGTTAGATGATACAGTTAAAGCGTAACATACACCTTCCTTAATTACAATGGTGGGAGTTTGAGTGAAAAAATAACAGAGAGAAAGGGACAGAAGTGGATCAAAAGAGAAAGGTGTATCATGTTGTCATCATCAAAGCCTAATATGGAAGTTTGTAACACATATTATATGAAACGCACTGTATTTAGCTTTTAGAGGGGTGACACCAATCATTCCAAAGGTGGCCCACTGGTATCCACAGATAAAATAGAATCCAGTATTCCACCCCATCTTGACCTAAACACAAAAATAAATACTATTTTCATCTAATTATAATATAATGAAATCCATTAGTAGATCTTGTATTAATAAAAATGTTTTCATGTATTTTGTAGTTAAAAATTTAATTTGAGGACACTCTTGTGACATGCAGACGTGCCTACGGTCCTTTATTACTGGGAGATGTATTGCACTGTGGCCCGCACCTTGACCTGACTCCCATACCCACACAACACTCCCAACCCATACATAGACCCACAGCAAGCAACTGCAGCCCTCTGTGGCAAGATCTTTACAAGAGACAGCAGAACTTAAATCACACACCAATCGTAGAACTATAGATGCAGTAATTCTGCTCTGTTATCGTGTGATAACCCATATACCTTCATCACGGTATCTTAAATCTGAGATACCAACCTAATTAGAACCAGCTATAGGATACTACTGTTATATTTCTTGTTTAATAACTAGGTTTTAACCGTATACCACTCTTGATTTTCACACAAAAACAAATGTGCACAGACCTTTTATATACCTATGCTGTTAAACTTACTGTCATCACTTGTCTTAATTTTGCTGTTGTAGCATTGTGAGAAAACCTGTTCCTCTCATGCACATCAAAAATAAAGAATTACAAAAACAAAAAATTTAATTTGAACTATACATATAATCTATATTCCAAAGAAATAACATGCCTTACTTACGATATAATTATGAAGTAGTGATTGCTATGAGCTCCATTTTTCCCTTTATAGGCATTTCCACAACTTTACTAGATCCAATATGCATGACTAATACAAACTAAGTTACAGTGCACACATAAAAATACACTTATAAATCTTATCAGGCTACTTAAAATTGCTTATCTAAGAAAACAAATATGGGGACTCAGTTCCACCATATGGCCATACTGTGTTTAGCCACCACTACGTCACAGTAGCCTCCGATTTTAAGTAGCCTGATAATAGTTATAAGTGTATTTTTATGTATGCGTTGTTACTTAATTTGTATTATGTATGAATATTGGTCATGACGACAGCACCATTCCTGCAGAATGCACGTTCCGGGTGTGCCCACAATAATTTTTGTGTTTGCTATACAATATGCATGAATGTTTAATATGTGGAAATTACTTTTTAAGTTTTGGAGCCATACTAGAATCAATCCAATGCGCATCACAACGAGTGTTTATTAGGTAAGCATGTGAATAAATACATACATTCATAAATATATACCTAAAAACTTACACAAATACAAATAAATAAAATAAGGTGTTTTATCAGATGTTCCTCAGATACCTATCCATTCCAAGAAGGAAAGCATTATTAAATGGTTAAAATCACATTGGAATCCAAAGGTTATATAGTCATATATATATGGCTTCAGCTAAAGGTTTTGTCCAGGAATAAATCACCACTAGCTAAAATCAAATAAAAAACAATTATATATGCAATACACCAAATTAAAAGTGCTCTCAAAAGACTCAATCCTAGTATACAAGAGAAAAAAGAGAAAACAAGTTGAAGTCAATCCTTAAAGGACCACTAAAGTTGCCGTGACCTATTCATCTCAATGCAGTGGTCTGTGTGCAGTAACCCCGCAGTATTAAAATTGCAATGTTGCAGGATTAAACACAGATGTAATGCCTGTCTTGCAGACACAGCTGAGGTGCTTCCAGAGGAGTGACTGAGTTTTGCTTCGTCATGTGACCAAATACAGCTCATAGGAGAGCATTAAATTCAATTCCAGTGAGGAGCATTTGATTGGATAGGCACACGGTGCTTGCCACACATGCCCACCTCGTCCCCAGTGTTACTCTATGAGGAGCAATGGTTTGGAGAAGACGCCACAGACATCATAGGAGTCTGAAGGGGCAACTGCACCGAAGGAGTCTTGTTGCATGAAAAAGTAAAGTAAACATTGTTTCTTTATTTTTTTCAGATGAAAAAGAGGAGAGTGGTTAGATCTAAACATGACGTAGGTAACTAGAGCGTAACAAGTACAGTTTTGTATTCCCAATGCTGTAGTGTTCCTTTAAAATGTAGAAATATATGTTATCATTCCTTTAAACACCTACATAGTCTTGCATTGATTATTCTAATAAAAATGGGGGGTTACATGTAAGCATTTCTTACACTCTGAGATTGTAAATCGTTACACATTATTTAGGCTAGATTGAAAAAACAGGATATGTTTGTTTAACAAACATGAGTTTAAGCCACATATTAAGTAATTTGAATGCAACAAGGAAAATATGAAAACTATATGGGTAGATATCTGCTTGGGTCAAAAGAAGGGAAATCAGTTGTTATAAGCCACCTAATGTTGATATTGATGAGGAAGAACAGCTTTTAGAGCACATCTGGGTAGCACGTTAGTTATTGGAGATTTTAATTGCCTAGACATATATTGGATAGTAGCTCAGCAGGGGGAATCAGGTCTTTGAACTTGTTAGATGATACCTTCATGTCACAATTGATACAATCACCAACTAGAAAGGATGTTTGTCTGGATCTGGTTATAAAAAACAATATTGATCTTTTTGACCAACATTCAGTAGGGGAGCATTTGGGAAATAGTGATCACACTATAGTGTCCTTTGAAAGAAACTAAAAAAAAACAAACGCAGATGGGATGTACTAAAACATATCATTTTAAAAAGGGCCACTTTCAATAAGATTAGGGCAGTTTTACAACTCATTGACTGGCATAAACTCTTTAGTGAAAAAAACACTGAGGATAAATGGAATATATTCAAACAAATACACTTGTCAGTATGTACCATTGAGTAATACCTATAAAACAAATTAATTGAAACCAATGTGGTTTTGTGGGAAGGTAAACCAAGAAAGAAACAGAGATGGTTGTTTAAGTTAATTAAGGCCAAGAAAAGGCAGACATTGTAAAGAACCCATGGCAAGAGATATGCAAATGGTTGCTGCAAAAAATATGCTGAAAAATTGTGATTCGATAACTCAAGACAAGGTGCTACTTGTGCTAATTGGGACCCAGGGTACTAAAATGGCAGATGAAATTTAATGAAGATAAATGCAAAGTTATGCACTTCGGGGTAAAGAATGCGCAAGCAACTTACACCCTAAACAGTAATGAAGTAGGGATAACAACACACAAAAAGGATTTGGGAATTGTTATAGTAAACAAACTCAGCAACAATGTAAATCAGCTGTTGCTAAGGCCAGTAAGGTACTGTCAGATTTAAAAGGGGCATTGTTTCTAGGGATGAAAATATATAATTTTGCCTCTTTATATATCATTGGTAATACCACACCTTAAAAATGCTGTGCAATTTTGTGCACCTGTGCTAAAGTAGGATATTATGCCACTAGAAAACATGCAAAGGCAGGATGCAAAATTAATAAAAGGAATGGAGCATTTTAGTTGAACAAACATTAACAAATTTGAATCTGTTTAGTATAGAAACATGTCACCTTTAGAAGGGATTTGATAGAAATATATAAGTATATTTGGGGCTAGTACAAACCATTGTCTGGATATATTCATAAACAAGACTATACATTAAACACAAGGTTAAGCATTTCGACTGGAAAAAATGAGATTTAGTTTAATGTAATGGAAATGTTTATTTAATGTAAAAAAACATGCCAAAAATATAAAAAACATAGCAACATAATAAAATCATAATGTTATAATGTGCTAAGTGAGCAAATAATAATGAATACATCACACAATATTAATTACCTAGTTTTGGATCAATATTCACAAAATCAGTCCATATATCATTACCTAGGGAAACAAAGACAAATAACAGGGACTGAAACTGTGCAGTATAGGAGTCAATAATCGTATGGGGTTATCCACTGAAGTCCGAATGTGCCTTAAATAGGCTTTCCCATGCTATGCCAGCTATTGCAAAACATAGAAATCATGCAAATGGAGCATGAGCAAGAGCAGTCTTATTCGTTAGCTAGTATGCCAAACAATCAGAGCACTCTGACAGCCAAGTATTGAGAGACTTCTCACTGGATTACTTTTTATTGTAGGGCATATTTAATTATTTCCAGCATTTTTCTTTAAGATTCTCTCCCCTTTAATATTAATATAAGGCTCCCCATGAGGGTCAGGGAGGGAACATTATGCCCTCTCCCCTCCTTATTATTTTCATTACCCCACAGGTCCGCCCACATGAATTTTAATAATAGCCCCCACTCACTGATCATGTGTGGTGGAGGGGTAACATAATGATGCCTCCCCTGGTTATTTTATGACATGTCTCGACATGCTGGCCACTGGTGGAGACAGAGGGGTGGACAGTAATCTGTCCAGACCCATTACTTTTTTAAAACTTCCTCACCCAATTCTCATTGGTGGAGGCATGGGGGGACTGTTTATACCCCTGTTATTTCACAGGCCCCAACCACATGAGATAGAGCCTTTTTTTAGCAAGGGAATGATAACTTGCATATGTCCATGCTGACAAATGCATTCGGACATAAAATTTTATTAATATCGGTGCTTTGTGAACATTCAGAATCCTATACTTTGTACAACACGTACACCAAATGCATCTGGGTGATTTCTGCAGATTCGCCCAGACTGCTCAAATTTCCACCCTATTTAGCTTTAGAAAATCTGAGAATTGCCAGTGCAGTTGAAATTTGGCTGTTTTCACCAGATTTTGTCCATTTGTGGTGGTTGCACCTTTTTGCAGCAGCTGTTTGCACCTGTTGTTTTTAAATCAGCCCGTTTTCTGTCACTAATATGCCAGCAATGGAGCTGAGAAGACACACAGAGACAGTACAGCTTTTCTCTCTAGCTCTCTAATGGGGAGAGTGTTTTAATTAAGTATGGCAACTCAGAATAGTAGTTGCCTAGGAATCCTAGTGTTGCCCTAAGTTTATAGACATAAGTCTAATATTGAAAGTGATATAATATAAAATATACATAACAAGTGAACCATGTACATATGAACTAATAATGAATATATATATATATATATATATATACACACAAAAATATAACACGGAGTCTAGCCAACTCCTTGGTTTTGCACCCCTCGCTGTCACAGGTGCCTCATCCCAGGGCCCTATTTAGCCTTGTACTGCAGAGAGCCCCAGATGGAATTTTATTCCCCCAAGTAAGTGGGTTAATCTCATAAGAGCAGACATTAGGCTGTTAGAGTAGGACCTGCCAAAGATGGGGTACATTGACGTTGTGGCAGGCTTATGCAATGATCATATAATGTAACTAAACCCCCATTATTTTTGCCTAGATTAGGTGTTTTAAAAAAAAAACAAATACAATCTTTCAACATTGAAGTTGCTGTTTAGTGGATAGGTGAGTGCGCTGGATCTTGTGTATATATATATATATATATATATATATGTATATATATCGTACAGAACATGTTTCTTATGTGCTAAATAGTGATGCCCCGAACGGTTCGCTGGTGAATAGTTCCTGGCGAACATAGCGTGTTCGCGTTTGCCACGAAAGGGCGAACATATGCGATGTTCGGTCCACCCCCTTTACGTCATCATTGAGTAAACTTTGACCCTGTACCTCACAGTCAGCCGACACATTCCAGCCAATCAGCAGCTTACCCTCCCTCCCAGACCCTCCCACCTCCTACACAGCATACAATTTAGATTAATTCTTAAGCTGCATTCTTTTTTTTTGTATTATTTTTTTTTATGTGTTTGTGTTTATTATACATTATCCTCCATAGCCAGTAACCTGTGTTTATTATACATTATCCCCCATAACCAGTAACCTTTGTTTATTATACAGTATCCCCCCATAGCCAGTAACCTGTGTTTATTATACATTATCCCCCATAGCCAGTAACCTGTGTTTATTATACATTATCCCCCATAGCCAGTAACCTGTGTTTATTATACATTATCCTCCCATAGCCAGTAACCTGTTTTTATTATACATTATCCTCCCATAGCCAGTAGCCTGTGTTTATTATACATTATCCCTCCATAGCCAGTAAACTGTGTTTATTATACATTATCCCCCCATAGCCAGTAACATGTGTTTATTATACATTATCCTCCCATAGCCAGTAACCTGTGCTTATTATACATTATCCCCCCCATAGTCAGTAACCTGTGTTTATTATACATTATCCTCCCATAGCCAGTAACCTGTGCTTATTATACATTATCCCCCCATAGCCAGTAACCTGTGTTTATTATGCATTATCCTCCCATAGCCAGTAACCTGTGCTTATTATACATTATCCCCCCCATAGCCAGTAACCTGTGTTTATTATACATTATCCCCATAGCCAGTAACCTGTGTTTATTATACATTATCCTCCCCATAGCCAGTAACCTGTGTTTATTATACATTATCCTCCCATAGCCAGTAACCTGTGTTTATTATACATTATCCCTCCCATAGTCAGTAACCTGTGTTTATTATACATTATCCCCCCCATAGCCAGTAACCTGTGTTTAGTATATATTATCCCCCATAGTCATTTATCATTGGACCTAGGCAGCATGATGTCTTAGGCCGGCCCAGAGAGTGAGTGAGTGAGTGAGTTAATAATAAAATATATATGTTCAGAAACATATTAGTAATATATGTAAATCGGGTTCATGCAAAGAGGGTGAAAAGGTATTAAAGAAAAACACACTTATTGCATCAAATTTACAAAGTCAAACTTTTAAAAGCTTTCCTCATTTTTTCTCGGGATGAGGAATATATCGGTTGTAGATTGAGGATTTCCATCTGCCCAATCTTTTAATAATATGCACTGGAGTGTCAGTGTTGAAGGAGACCGAAGCTGCCCCTAATCTAAATGAAAGACCCGAGACATGGATACAACCCAAACTTAGGAGTAGTGTTCTGATGTAGAAGACAGGGCCGGACTGGCCCACCGGGATACCGGGAAATTTCCCGGTGGGCCGTCGGCACCTGGGACCGAGGTGACCTGCGGCCGCAGGGAGAACTTGAATGGCGGCCGAAGGGGAAGCTCTTCTTGCGGCCGCTGGGGGAGCAGGCTGTTCTGTCTCTGCTCCCCTTCCCTCGCGCGCTTGAAAGAGACCGGGTCATATTCCGGCCCCAGTCTCATTAAGCTGCATGCGAGGGAGGGGGAGCAGAGACAGAACAGCCTGCTCCCCAACGGCCGCAAGAAGAGCTTCCCCATGTGGCCGCCATTCAAGTTCTCCCTGCGGCCGCCAGCACACCTATCAGTCTGCCCACCCACACAGGTAGCAACAAGTATGTATGTCAGTGGGAGTGTGTGTGTGTGTGTGTCTGTGTCATGCTGTGTGTGTGTGTGTCTGTGTCATGCTGTGTGTGTGTGTCTGTGTCATGCTGTGTGTGTCTGTCTGTGTCATGCTGTGTGTGTGTGTGTGTCTGTCTGTGTCATGGTGTGTGTTTGTGTCTGTGTCATGGTGTGTGTGTCTGTGTCATGTGTGTGTGTGTCTGTGTCACGGTGTGTTTGTATCATGGTGTGTGTGTGTCTGTCTGTGTCATGGTGTGTGTGTGTGTCTGTGTCATGGTGTGTGTGTGTGTCTGTCAAGGTGTGTGTGTGTGTGTCTGTCTGTGTCATGGTCTGTGTCATGGTGTGTCTGTCATGGTGTGTGTATGTGTCAGTCGTGGTGTCTGTGTGTGTTTTTAAAAATAGTGTTTTACTCACCTTTTTTTTTTTCCAACGTCGTGCTGGTCTCTACCTCTATGACTGAGATCATCAAGCTTGATGATCTCAGCCAATCCGCACTGACACAGGAAGCGCCTCTAGTGACCGTCTGAGTGTCTGTCACTAGAGGTGTCACTAGGAAGCAATGTAAACACTGCCTTTTCTCTGAAAGTCAGTGTTTACATTCAAAAGCCTGCAGGGACAGGCTATAGACACCAGAACCACTACATTAAGCTGTGCGTGTGTGCGCCTGCTAGTGAGCTTGCTTGCATGTGTGTGTGTGCCTGCTAGTGAGTGAGCTTGTGTTTTTATATGAGCTTATGTATATTAGTGAAATTGTTTGTCTATGAGGCTGTGTAACAATGAGCTTGTGTGTGTCAGTGAGATTGTCTGTGTCTGCATGTGAGTATGCTTACTTTATAATTAAATGTTTTACTCTGAAAGGACCAATATATTATATTAGAAAATGCAATATGTATATATATATATATATATATATATATATATATATATATATATGTAAATGTATTACTCAATCATCTGGGGTGGCAAGACATAGCCTTACATATTACATGCGACAATATATAGCGCAATGACTTATGGGGCTGGCATAGATTTTTTGGTAGAAGATGAATTTAGCCGTAGTCAGAGGGAGTCAGTGAGAGTAGTGGTGAAATGTGTGTGGCATGACTGAGTGTGGTTAAGTAAGAGTCAAGTATTTTAACTGGGCACTAGTTTTAGGTGGGATAAAGTGGTATAGCGGATGGATGAGTAGTTTGGTTCGTTTTAGAGGTTTGTAGAGAAAGTATATAGTGATTATGATTTTTAGCGATATCCAATATTTTTAAGGAGGTCCCAGTGCCACCACTCATATCTGATGTCACAATAGCTTGCATTTAAAAAAAATAAAAAAAATTTGACTGTAATATAATAGCAGTCAGTTTCCTTCACACGTGTGCGTTTCAGGGCCTGCCAGGGCACAGCGTCACACCAGTGCAACTCATATCTGGTGTAACAGTAGTGTACATTTAAAAAAAATACAGGGGGCTTGTTGTCACCTTTCGGGGACCCTTGGTGTTGTACGTGGCTGGGTGGAGGAAGAGACCTTCAATGACATCAGTGAGGACAAGGAACGGGACATGGCTAGCTTGGTATCCAACCTTGTGCAAATGGGGAGTTTGCGGTTGTGCAAATGGACTGTTTGCGGTTGTTTGCGGTGCGTTAAACGGGGAGTTTGGTCTGTCACTGTGAAGCGGGCGTAATGCTTACACTACCTGATCGATACAACATCATACCTGATGTTTTAAAGCATGTTATTCCAAACAATTTAGAAATATTAGGTGATTTATGCCCTTTATGGATTAAAACCAGACTCTGCATCAACTAATGGGAGTTTTGCCATGGATCCCCCTCCGGCATGCCACAGCCCAGGTGGCAACAACTTTTCCATCACTATTGTGGCCAGAAAGAGTCCCTGTGGGTTTTAAAATTCGCCTGCCTATTGAAGTCTATGGCGGTTCGGCGGGTTCGCCCGTTCGCGAACATTTGCGGAAGTTCGCGTTCGCCATTCGCGAACGGAAAATGTTATGTTCGCGACATCACTAGTGCTAAATGTATATTACATTCCCAAAAGAAGCCAAGCATAGCTATTCAATGATGAAATGTAAAGTTGCTTGTATCAGCATAGTACACAGATTTCTAGATCCACGGATTGATAGTTTCACAGGGCATCAGTCACAGTTTTGCAGCATTTGCTGATATAAATATAAAAGCTACATTTTAAAAGATAAATAAGGAGCACTATTATCTGAACTGGGTAAAATTGTACATCCTTGTGGTTTGTGGAAATGTTTTATGTGCCTTCTGGCTTTTCAATAAAAATCAATTATGCCTTAAATGTGAGCTGTAGTCAACATACTATAGACTATAAATTCAATTTCATACTCAGAAATATGGATTAGCTGAACTTGATGCCCTTCCATTGATTTCAGAAAGCAAAACTTGATAAAGTATATAATGGTAAGACGTTCTCTGACACTCTACATCAGGTTACAGATTCTCAGATTATTTCTGCAAGAAGTTTGCAGCCACGGTAGTATTAGTCTTCTGAAATATGTATGATGAATTGATATCATGTATTGCTGAATCATCTCTGTACATTTATATTTATCTCTTTAATCACGGGTTGGAGACAATGCTTTAAAAATATTTTTTTTTCTGTAGATATCGCTAAACAGAGAGATCATTTTCTGAAGGAAGATGATAGGTGTGTTGCAGCTGTTGCTAATCCTTATAATCCATGTAGAAATGAGTTTCAGATTTAAAAAAAATAAAAAATTTAAGAGATATTTTATAATTTAGAAAGATACTAAGGAAAAATGATTTTACTTGTGTTTATGATGTTTGAAGTTATGCCGCATAGGCTTCTTTGTAAACTAGAATATGAACATATAGCAACGGCAGCAAATTATTTTCAAATAGTTTTTATTGAACATTCTTAAAAATATAACAAAGTAAGTCTCTACACTGATCAGCCACAACATTAAAACCACTGACAGATGAAGTGAGTAACATGGATTATATTGGTACAATGGCACCGGTGGGATATATTAGGCAGCAAGTGAATAGTCTGTTCTTGTTGGAAGCAGGAAAAATCGGCAAGCGAAAGACCTGAGTGACTTTGACAAGGACCAATAGTGATGATTAGACTGCTGGTTCAGAGCATCTTAACCCCTTACAGACCAAACTTCTGTAATAAAAGGGAATCATGACATGTCACACATGTCATGTGTCCTTAAGGGGTTAAAAATGGCAATCCTTGGAGTTTTCCTGTATGCAGGGGTTAGTACCTACCAAGAGTGGTGCAAGGAAGGAAACCTTGTCATCAGTGCCCAAGGCTCACTGACCCACATGGGGAGCTAAGGCTAGCCTGTCTGGTCTTATCATATAGAAGAGTAGCTCAGAGTGTTGGAAAAAACTTAAAGGGACACTCCAGGCACCCAGACCATTTCTTCCCATTGGAGTGGTCTGGGTGCTAACTCCCACTACCCTTAACCCTGCAAGTGTAATTATTGCAGTTTTCATAAACTGCAATATTTACCTTGAAGTGTTAAGTCCTCCTCTAGTGGCTGTCTACTAGACAGAACACAAAAAGTGTGTTATAAAGTTGCTGGACATCCTCACGCTATGTGAGGACCTCCAGCATTGCTGAAATCCCCATAGGAAAGCATTGAAAGCATTATTCAATGCTTTCCTATGGGGAGGTCTAATGCATTAGGTCTCCCCAGCCGTCGTCTGCGCACGCTCAATAGGTCTCCCCCACCGGATGACATCGGGGCTGGATACAGGTAAGTCACTGAATTGGTTTTAACCCCTCAAGCAACATGGGATGGGAGGTGGGAGGGAGGGAGAGGGGACCTGCGAGGGGACAAATCGTTTTCCTGGCACTGGAGAGTCTCTTTAATGCTGGCCATGATAGAAAGGTGTCAAAACATGCAGTTTGTTGCATGTGGGACAATGTAGACCAGTTAGTGGGCCAATTATGACCCCTGTCCACCACCTAGAGCACCTTCAATAGGGATGTGAGCGTTATAACTGGACTCTAGAGCAATGGAAGAAGGTTGCCTGCTCTGATAAATGTTACATAATTTACCCAACGAGATATGTGTGCTAAACTGTCTAACATAGCTAAAATGATGATTATTGATAGCCGGGCAGGCGCAAAAGGGTACTTGAGTGCCCGGAAATATATCTAAAGTCATAGGCCAGTGGATAGTGAGGATGCATCTCAGACCTTATATTGTGACATGTTCGGGTTGTCGTACACAGAAAATGTATTATAGGCAGGTCCTAAACCACATCACCAATCTGTTAAGGCCGTTAGCCACCCACATAGATATCTAGATATCTACCCCCCATGGCTCTGCCACTAGGTGCCATGACCCCGCCAGGGACAAGTTGTAAATATCCCAGTTCTGCCCCTCCCGGTCACCCCCTACCCCCTCCCACTCCCAGAGTTCATAAACCGAACGCAGCTTTCTCTAGTGCAGCAGATAACAACATTGATAGAGGAAACATATCTCAACAGCACTTACGAACTGCAAATCTGATAAAGTCTCCAAACACATGCAGACAATGCGGACAGGCAGCACTGATCCACCAGCACCAATTTACACTCATCAAATGAGCATGAAATTACAAACTCACAATGTGAGAGGACTTAATACCCCGCATAAAAGAAGAGTATTATTGGAGTCTATGAAGAGAGACAGCATCGACATAATGTGCTTACAGGAGACCCATTTTGAACACAACAAAATTCCAGAATTTGGGTCAAGGGACTATCCTATTCAATACCACGTGACACACTCATCCAAATCAAGGGGTGTGTCCTTCCTATTCCATAAATCCCTCGCTTTCGAATTAAGACAAATCCAAAAAGACACGCAGGGACGCTATATCCTAATCTATTGCAGCATAAATATGGTCGGCTATACATTAGTGGGGATATATGGTCCAAATACGAACCAAAGAAATTTCCTGCTTAAAGTTCTCAATAGAATACCGCCCACTCAAAAAAAAACACTGCTGATCTGTGGTGACATCAACCATGTAATGCAACCAATGGCGGATACATCGCTCTGCCCTGATGCACCTAGGACCAAACATTTAACACAACAATGCACTAACCAAACTTATGCTAGAACACAATATATATGATGTGTGGAGAGTAAACCACCCAAACGAAAAAGGGTACACGTATTTCTCGCAAGTTCATAAGTCTTATTCCAGGATCGACATGATCCTAGTCTCCACAAACTTATTACAAAATGTCACTACCAGTGAAATCGGAGACATAAGTTGGTCCGATCACGCCCCAGTATCTGTAACACTACTGGCTAAATTTGACCATAGGCGGAAAGCCCCATGGAGGCTAAATTATACACTAATAAATAACGCTGACTTTTGTACTCAGACCAAACACGATATCACTGAATACTTTAGCAATAATACACTTCCTGAACTAAAACCAACAACCACATGGCAGGCACATAAAGCGGTGGTCCGGGAATCTTTATAAGCAGGGCCTCCTATCTCAAAAAAACAAGGGAAAAAATATATCTAGAACTTCTGAAAACATTATGGGATCTACAAAGCATCCAATACATAAAACCCACGATAGATCGTGAGAAAGAAATAGCAAACATCACGAAACAAATAAATGAGATGCTTTTAGATACTACAGCATACATACTTCAAAAATTAAAAATGCGCAACTATACACAAAGCAACAGAGCAGGCAAAGCCTTGGCATCTTTACTAAGGCAGAAACTAGCTCAATCACGAATCCCCTACCTACACAGCCCAACAGGGGGGAAAATATACCACCCACATGTCCACCAACTTGCAGACAATAATGAGCACATCCCATTTCACACCCTACAAAAACTGTACGGGCTACCACCCACAGCTGAATTTGCGCACCGACAAATAAACTCATGGATAGGGAAACATAAAGAGAAAAACACAACACAGACCATGAAAGGGAACACATTGATATTAGAAAAACTGTGCGGGTCACCCAAACGATCGCCTGGCATAATTTCTACACTCTATGCACTTTATTAAACAATGGGAAAAAGACATAGGTAGAAGCTTACCAGATGATGAATGGAAGAGGAGTTTTGAAGCTAATAAACAACTCACACTATGCACCTCCCACATAGAGATGGCCAGAAAAATACTTTATAGATGGCATATGGTGCCGACCAAGCTGAAACATATAGACCCTAAGCAAACGGGAGCATGTTGGAGATGCGGGCATGACACGGGTGATGTTCTGCACGTTTGGTGGAAGTGCCCGTCCATTATCAAATTATGGGATGACACAAAATCCCTCATACAGAAAGTAGGGAACGTAGATATGCCTTTAACACCGGAAATTTATCTCCTTCAACACATACCACCGAACCTGCCTAAATCCCATAAATATCTGCTCTTCCACATCACTATAGCAGTAATAACAACCATAGCTAAAACCTGGTTGCAAAAAACACCACCAAACATAGAAATGTGTATAACTCAGGTAGATACAGTTAAATTATATGAATGCGCAACCAGAGCTCACAGAGCCCCACAAAGATTTTGGGTGGAGGCGTGGAGATTGTGGGACGAGTATAGGAACCCCCTGCGCCACGTCGCATAAAAGGTAGCAGCTACAAAGATATGGAAATGCAAAAAGGGACCAAGATGCCAAATCCGTCAAAGGACTGCTCAAGAGACTGAGACACCACGGCTTTGAGATCACGAGACTTAAATGAGACTTTATTAGAGAATTTACTAGACAACTCTGGGAAACCACGTTTCAACCTTTCACCCTCCCCTCCCTATCCACCCTTCCCCAGTTGAGAGTTGATGAAAATAAGTGTCTACGCTAAATAAATGACACTAGGTACACACAGAAGTTGAGTTTGGACTGTTGATACACGGAGCCTTGACCTGGGCCACAGGCCAAAAGGGGCGTTAAGGAATGGGACGCATAGTTGAGGGATACCATAAGATCTGTGACCATACTGAATGTTATTAACTGGCTGGGCACTGGGATCCAACCTTGGGGTGTTACTTATATATACCAGAAATGTATACTCTACATGATTGTTCTAAACCATTTGTATATGCCTGGGCTGTCGCTCATTTATATTGGCCCAAAATATATTATGCCTAGTTCATGGCCCAACGGCAATAGTCTCGCTAAGGTCGAACAAAATACGGAATACGAACAATCACACGGCAAGCCCAGGAAATGCATAGTCACACACTGGACTGTTTATTCTGTAATGCAAGTATCTCAATGTATGTCCCGAAAGTATGTGAAAACAGGTACAAGGTTCCTAGCATAATGTTTAAAAATTCGTACAATGTTTAATACTCGTATAAGGTTTAAAATTCATATAATGGGTATTATTTAAAGTATGCCTTAGAATTCATGACAAAAATGTATGATGTTCCTAGTGATCTCTGAAGATAATGTATTACATTGTATGACATTGAAAACCTTTAATAAAAAGATTTAAAAAAAAAAAGAAAAAAAAAAAGAACAATTTTTCAGCGTCTCACGGTTTATCTGGGAATGAGGTGGGATCAGATGGATCTCCCACATTGGACGAAGTTTATGATGGCGCAGAAGGTGTCCCTTTTTAAGTCCGGGGCTGGTGCGGGATCTTCCTCCACCTCGCCCACCGCTCTTAAAAAGGATTTCTGCTGGCTTTCCAATGAGGCCCCGTGTAAGTGGGGAGCCACTTGCCAGTTCAAGCATGAATGTTCGTGATGTGGGAGAAACATGGCTACAATTGATGCTTCAAGTGGGGGAAGTCTTGTGCGGCTGGTGGAGTTTCAGGATTGCAACCGCACACGCTGTCGATGGGGGTGTCGCTGGTGAGGGTAGGTGCCATGTTGCCATGAATAAACAGCTACGGTAATCAGGTGGATGCGACGTTGCTACGGGATGGGTTTGTTAAAGGTTTTTTGTTATTCCATTCAAGGAAAGGGAGGTGGTACGGAGTCTGCATAATTTGAAATCCGTAGGGGAATTTCCTGGTATTGTGTGGGAAAAGTTGCTCAAGGAGGTGCAACTGGGAAGGATGACAGGGCCGTTTGAGGAACCCCCACTGGCAGACCTTTGGGTTTCTCCTTTGGGGGTGGTTCCCAAGAAGGAACCTAGTAAGTACCGTTTAATACATAAATTTATCGTATCCAAAGGGTACGTCGTGAATGAGGATATCGATAGAGATCTCTGCTCGGCTTCGTATGCATCATTCGACCACTTGGTTGAGTTAGTGCGGCAAGCTGGTCAAGGGGCATTGATGGCAAAGGCGGACGTGGAGGTGGCTTTTTGTTTATTGCTAATGCACCCCGATTGTTATCATCTATTGGGTTGCTTCTTCGAGGGGCAGTACTTTGTGGATTTGTGCTTGCCTATGGGCTGTTCCATCTATTGCGCTTACTTTGAAAAATTCAGTTTCTTCCTTGAGTGTGTGATTAAGGTGGAGGCGGGCACTAGGTTCATCATCCATTATTTAGATGATTTTCTCTGTGTAGGTCCTGTGGGTTCTGATGTGTGCCGGGTCAGGTGGCAAACATTGGAATGGGTTGCACAAGTTTCTGGAGTTCCATTGGCTAGTGACAAGACTGTGTTTGTCCTTTTTAGGGTCTGGAGATCGATTCGGTATGGGGTGAGTGTTGCCTGCTGGAGGACAAGCTTTAAAGGAGGTCAGGGGATTCAAGCAGGTTACATTACGGGTGCTTCAGTCGTAGCTTAGCCGTCTGAATTTTCGGGTGAGTCCGGTCGGTTGGGTAATTAACAGGTTCCTAGCCAGGGCAACAAGTGGCATGGCATTCCCGCACCATCTGGTTTGGGTCTCGGCATCCATAAAGGCTGATTTTGATGTCTGGACAATTTTATTACGGGATTTCAATAGGCGGGTATTTTTTTTCAGAGGACAGCCGTTTCTTCCCCTTATCTGCAATTGTTCATAGATGTGTCAGGGAGTGTTGGGTTTGGTGCTTATTTTGCAGCTCAGTGGTGTACAGAACCTTGGCCGGAGGAGTGGAAGGCCAGCCCAATCATTCGTAATCTAGCCTTTTTAGAGTTTTTCCATTGGTGGTGATATTGGCCTTGTGGCGGCACCAGTTGAGAGATAGGAAGGTGATCTTCTTCATGAACAACATGTCCGTAGTGGACGCGGTTAATGGTCTATCTGCTTCTTTGATCCCTGTGGTTCAGCTTCTTCACCATTTTGTCCTCTGTTGCATGAAGTTGCATAATGTGTTTTAATGTGTTTTGTAGAGCAATACATGTACCTGGGTTGTTGAATGTGGTCGCTGATTCGCTCTCTCGTTTTCAGTGGGCAAGGTTTCGATTGGCGGCTCCAATGGCATTGGAGGAAAGAATTTTGTTTCCGGAGGAAGTGTGGCAGCTCGGGACCTCATGCTTGGCGGACTCAAAAGAAAGTTGATAGCGCCATCGACTTGGGCGGCCTATGTTAAGGTTTGGCATGAATTGGACAGGGCAATCGTCTGTGTGGAGGGACTCAACTGTGAGGGGGCTCATTTTGATACTTTGTCATTTTGATACTTCAGGCGCATCGCATTCTGTGGTTGGGTAGAACATGACAGCGCTAGCCTTGTTTAAACTTAACAGCTTGGATGACATTACCAAGTATTTCATCGTTCGTCAGGCCCTTAAGGGTTATCGTAAGGGGAGGACATTGCGGGATTCGAGGCGGCCGGTGTCTTTCCAGATTTTGCAAGGTTTGCTCAGCGCGCTGCTGGATGTCTGTTTTTCAGCATATGAAGTGCTTTTGTTTTCAGAAGCATTTAGTTGGGCTTTCTTTGGGGCGTTTCAAGTGAGTAAACTGGCTAGCGGCAATAGATTTGGCAGTGGAGGCTTGCCAAGTTCGGATGTCAAATTATGGGATGATATATTTGGTGCACTCTAAAACTGACATTTTGCTCAGTGGTGCTATTTTTGTTGCCTGGGGTCATGGTTTGCCCGGTGTATTTGGTTTTCGCCTTTACAGCGGTACGGGCTAAGGTTCCGGGTTCATTTCTCTCTCACACCGGTGGGTCCTCTTTATCTAAGTTCCAGTTTAGCAAGGTCTTTCGGTTGGCTCTGTCGCAATTTGGGACTCACTCTTTTAGGATTGAGGCTGCGATGGAAGCTACATGGCTGGGTTTAAAGGAGGATCTGGTTAAAAAGATCGGTAGGTGGGAATCAGTGCGTTTTGAGACATATGTGAGGCCTTATCATTTAGTTTAGTTAATATGTTTTTCTCCCATAGGTTGGAGTGCTTGGGTGATTGGACACTCGTTCATGTACTGGGCACAACGGAGAGCTGCAGTTCATCAACAAGGCATACAGCTGGGCTTTCCTCATTCACTAGTCCAAGTTCTGTGGTTTGTTTTTTGGGGTTTCAGTGGGCAGGAAGTTTGTTTTGAAATATTTAAACGTGCTAGGGAAGGCCAAGTGCCGAATGTGTTGTTGATTTACACTGGGGTAACGACTTGGGGCTGGGGAGAAGAGCAGAGGCAAGGTTAATAAGCTGATGGCGAACTATGTTTGGAAGGTGGTGAGACATAGGGATTTGGAGGCTAAACCTCCGCGATACTAGCAGCGAGATGGTGTTCATCTCTCGGATTTCGGTACGAATTGTTTTGTTATTAGGCTTTCAGGATGGTTTGCAGAAGGCATTGTTTTTGTTGGGGGGCACTCAGGTAGCTTAAAGAGTCAAGCTCTGAGCTATTATGGGGATGGACAGAAAAGTTGGGGTGTAGGTCGCTTTTTTAGTGGTTGGATAGTTTTAGTTCACTAAGAACAGTTAAGTTGGAATTGGTATTGGTAGGTTCAAACTCGTTGGTAACTCCAAACCTGGTGGGTGTGGGGTGTATCTTGGTATACCCTTACATTGTCAAAATTGGAGAATCATGCCCTCGGTGGTAATGGTTCATGTACTCTTGTATTATATGTTATAATGGTTATCAGTTATTCTTATGTGGGTCATTGTCTGGGGTAGAGTTATGTAAAAGAATGGAGGTGAATATGCAATGTTCAAGTATGTTGACAATGACCTTAAATTATTTATGTTTTGATATAAATAAAAGCTGTGATAATTTTTCCCACAACAAGGATTCTGAATGTTATTGGAGGGTTGTGGGTTTGATAAGCGTATGCTGAAAAGGCGACTATGCATATGTCAAGTTCCATATGTTTTTCTTGTCTTGCAGAATTACATATTACAAAGAAAGGAGCACAAAGATATCAATGCATTATTATGTCCTTAGAGGTCAATACTTCTGAGGATTTATTGCACATTTTTATGCATTTCCTTCTTACAGATAACACCACTGTCAAGCCAAGGTAATGATTTTGAAAAAAAAAACATTGGGATTGGCGAACAATTTTAGTATTGTGTTATGCACGTCCTCTGTAAATTCTCTAGTGTTTTCTGTTTAAATAAGGCAACTTGCTAGAGATAAGTATTAAAGCAGGCAAAGGTAGCAATGGAATATCTGAATTACTTTTCCTAGACGGTTAACCTGTTGCTAGTGATGTCGCCAACATAAAATTTTCGGTTCGCGAACCGCGAACGCGAACTTCCGCAAATGTTCGCGAACCGGCAAACCGGGCGAACCGCCATAGACTTCAATGGGCAGGCGAATTTTAAAACCCACAGGGACTCTTTCTGGCCACAATAGTGATGGAAAAGTTGTTTCAAGGGGACTAACACCTGGACTGTGGCATGCCGGAGGGGTTCCATGGCAAAACTCCCATGGAAAATTACACAGTTGATGCAGAGTCTGGTTTTAATCCATAAAGGGCATAAATCACCTAACATTCCTAAATCACAATGGATATGGATTGACACCTGACATATGACATATTGACACCTTGACATATGGATTGACACCTGTCCTCAGAGACCCTGATACACACTGACACCGAGCAGAATAGGGACTGTTCCCCCTACATAGGGTCACTTGGCAGATATGGATTGACACCTGTCCTCAGGGAACCTGATACACACTGACACAGAGCAGAATACATTGTTATACAGGGGAATATTCAGTAAATAAGGATAAGGGGCGGGGACCTACTGTCCTCCCCCCCCCCCCCCCCGGTCCCCACCCCTTCGCGGTGGGTGGGGGCTATAAATCACAATGGGGGGGACCTACTGTCCTCCCGCCCGCCCCCACCTGTGAGCAGTGGGTGGGGGCCATAAAAATAATGAGGTGGGGGACCTACTGTATGATGTTGTATCGATCAGGTAGTGTAAGGGTTACGCCCGCTTCACAGTGACAGACCAAACTCCCTGTTTAATGCACCGCAAACAACCGCAAACAGTCCATTTGCACAACCGCAAACTCCCCATTTGCACAAGGTTGGATACCAAGCTAGCCATGTCCCGTTCCTTGTCCTCACTGATGTCATTGAAGGTCTCTTCCTCCACCCAGCCACGTACAACACCAAGGGTCCCCGAAAGGTGACAACAAGTCCCCTTGGACGCCTGCTGTGTTTGGTCTTCCACCTCCTCAAAGCCACCTTCCTCCTCTGACTCCTCTTCATCAGACTCCTCTCTCTGCGTTGCCTCTCTCTGCGTTATTATAAGGTGTGTTAAGTAGTATTATTCTTATCAGTTTTATCCCTGTTACGAGTAGAGGACTATTTCCTTGTTTCGCCAAACCCCTTCAAAGATGGAAAAAGCGGTATGAGTGGAAGAAACAAGGAAATGTGGTCAGGTGGTGGTGCCAGCCCCACCGAGGGCTGTACCCAGGTATGCTAATAAACTGAAAAAAGAAAAAATCTCCCAAGAAGGAGATCTAAAACTGGCATAGGAAAAGGTTAGGCAACTATAATAAAGTGATACCTACAAATTCTAGTGAGCATAGGTGTATAATAG
The DNA here is from genome assembly GCF_036172605.1 of Pelobates fuscus. Lineage (NCBI taxonomy): Eukaryota > Metazoa > Chordata > Amphibia > Anura > Pelobatidae > Pelobates > Pelobates fuscus. The sequence goes on along the minus strand of NC_086318.1, from coordinate 339,868,038 downwards.
AGGGAGAAAGGGAAAGCAGAGCAATGCTTCCTAATACCGTGGTTAGTACCCTTTGTTAAAGTAAATTGAGTAACGGACAAAAGTCTGTATTGTATCATTTATAAATAACAAAGGGATACTATACTCATTCCCCTATAGTGGCTAATTGTGTAATAATGGTAATACTATTACCTTTTATATAATATTGCCAGGGGCAAGGAAATTCCCTCTAAATAGATGGGTATAGGCAGAGAGTATGGAGACCGGAGTGATGCTGTCATAAAAAGTGTCAATAAGGTGATATAAAGTTAAATGTATCACAGACACACAGACCCCCTTTCTCTTAGCTAGTTTCCAGAAATGCTGGATAGGTATAAGGGCTATAAAGACTCAGAGAGGTCTAAGAAGAATCCTCTAAACTAGCCCTAATCTCCTTAAACACCTTCAAGGGTGTTCTAAGCTAAAGCTAAATCTAAACGTTTAGATGACTGCCTGATTTCCCATCACAGATGCTGGCTAGGAATAACACTGTGCAAGACAAAGAGTGGGTCTAAGTGCCCATAGTGCAGTAAAGTGTCCCTAGTGAAGTGAAAAAGAGAATAACGAGCTGGCACCCAAGAGAATAACGAGCTGGCGCCCTATCAGGGGACGTGTAAATGGCATCGATTTTAGGAACCGGGAGATGGAAAAAGATGCTTGGTCGGTCCTACTACTTCAAATTTGGGGCACTGCGCGTGCAATCTAATATGCCACCAGATAGGAGTGGTGTGTTAAGTACTACTATTCCTATCAGTTTAATCCCTGTTATGTGCCTTTTTTTTTGTTTGGTTTTTGAAGCCACAGTGCAGCACCAGAGTCCTGAAAAATTTACCCTTGCCCCAACACTATGTGCCAGACATGCCATGACTTCCTTTTGCACAATCGAGTACAGGTTGGGGATTGCCTTTTGTGAAAAGAAATTCTGGCCGGGTACCTTCCACTGCGGTGTCCCAATAGCTACAAATTTTTTGAACGCCTCAGACTCCACCAGCTTGTATGGTAAAAGCTGGTGGGCTAATAGTTCAGACAAGCCAGCTGTCAGACGCCGGGCAAGGGGGTGACTTTCTGACATTGGCTTCTTACGCTCAAACATGTTCTTGACAGACACCTGACTGTGGGCAGATGAGCGGGAACTGCTCAAGGTGAGAGTCGAAGTGGCGGATGGTTGAGAGGAGGCAAGGAGGACAGCAGTGGTTGATGTGGCTGAAGATGCTGGACCAGGAGGAGGATGGCGGCTTTGAGTTTGAGTGCTGCTTGTACTCATGTGTTGATCCCATAAGCGTTTGTGATGTGCGATCATGTGCCTACGCAAAGCAGTTTCACCTAGGTGGGTGTTGGACTTTCCACGACTCAGTTTCTTTTGGCACAGGTTGCAAATGGCATTGCTGTTGTCAGAGGCAGACACACAAAAACAATTCCACACTGCTGAGCTCTGCAATGACGGCATTCTGGTGGTGGACACAGCATGCGTTGATTGGCGTGCTGTCGGGCTGACCCCGGGTGCCGATGCATGCTGTCTGACTGTGCCACTAGCTCCTTGCGATGACCTCCCCCTGCTTCCAACTCGTCTCCTCCTCCTCTCTGTCTCCCCAGCTGAACTTTCGCCCTGTTCTTCTTCTTGCCGAGCGGGCACCCACGTGACATCCATGGACGCAGCGTCATCATCAACCGCTTCACTTGTATCTGACAACTCAGCAAAGGAAGCAGCAGTGGGTACAACATCATCATCACACCGTACGTCCATGTGTGTAATGCTGCCTGACTGAGACATATCCCTGTTATCTACATCCTCTGGCAATAATGGTTGCTCATCACTCATTTCTTCAAACGGATGTGTAAATAACTCCTCTGCAGATAAAGTGAAGCGGCTGTGGTGCTAGTGTTGGTGGTGGCGGCAGGTGGGTGAGTGGTATCTTGAGAGGTGCCCGAAGCTAAGCTGGATGAGGATGGTGCGTCAAGGTTCTGAGTGGAAGCTGTATAAGATTGGGTGTCCTGTGTTAGCCAGTCAACTATGTCCTCAGAACTATTCAAGTTCAGGGTACGTGGCCTCTGAAAACTGGGCATTATTCTAGGGCAAAAGGGAATCACAGCACCATGACCATGACGGCCCCTGCGGGGTGGCATGCCTCTGCCTGTCATTTTTTTTTGGATTAGTGGCACTATGCATGCAAGCTACTGTGAGACCAGGTATGAGTGGCACTGTGCACTGGCAGAGGTTGGCAGAGTACACGCTGTAGGCCTGACACACACGCTTGAAGACAACTAACTGCTATTCAATCTATAACAGTGAAAAAACTTTTTTGTTTTTAAATGCAAGCTATTGTGACACCAGATATGAGTGGCACTGTGCACTGGCAGAGGTTGGCAGAGTACACGCGTAGGCCTGACACCCGCTTGAAGGACACTGACTGCTATTAGATTACAGTCAAAACGTTTTTTTTTGTTTTGAAATGCAAGCTATTATGACACCAGATATGAGTGGCACTGTGCACTGGCAGAGGTTAGCAGAGTACACAGTGTAGGCCTGACACTCGCTTGAAGGACACTGACTGCTATTAGATTACAGTCAAAATTGTATTTGTTTTTAAATGCACGCTATTGTGACACCAGATATGAGTGGCACTGTGCACTGGCAGAGGTTGGCAGAGTACACGCTGTAGGCCTGACACACCCGCTTGAAGACAACTAACTGCTATCCAATCTATAACAGTGAAAAAAAAATGTTTTTAAATGCACACTATTGTGACACCAGATATGAATGGCACTGTGCACTGGCAGAGGTTGGCAGGGTACATGCTGTAGGCCTGACACACAGACGCTTGCAGACAACTAACTGCTATTCAATCTATTACAGTGAAATCATTTTTTTTTTTAAATGCAAGCGATTGTGACACCAGATATGAGTGGTGGCACTGGGCAAGTGGGCACAGTATCCACTGTGAACCTGACACAGAAGCTGGCAGGCAGGCAACTGCAATTACATTACACAGAAAAAAAAAAGCAGACTGATGTTGTAGTGGACACTGAATACACTAGCCTAGCTATCCATTTCCCTATCAGCAGCAGCTACACTTCTCACCTCTCACTAAGAATGCAGCTTCAGAATGAATCTTAAATGGATGCTGTACAGGAGGTGGGAGGGTCTGAAAGGGAGGGTCTGCTGCTGATTGGCTGGAATGTGTCTGCTGACTGTGAGGCACAGGGTCAAAGTTTACTCAATGATGACGAATAGGGGGCAGATCGAACCGCGCATATGTTCGCCCGCCGTGGCGAACGCGAACACACTATGTTCGCCAGGAACTATTCGCCAACGAACCGTTCGGTACATCACTACCTGTTGCATATCGAACTGATCCCACCCACAAGGAGGGTTCAGACCCAAAGTAAATTATAGTTTCAATGTAATCATAGACTGCATAATCAGTAAATTGGATCAATTATAATATAGTGGGTCTGATACATTTAAAGAAAATTCCTACTTGAATTTGTACAGTAGTCATGAATTTTGTTCCTTTTCTTCCACCATAGTTACAAGAAAGCACTTTAAAGAAATGTCATGATTTTATTTTTAAAGCAGAAAGGGTTTGAGGAGTTTCAAATAAGGGATGTCAGATTTGTTTAGGACCTAGAAATACACAGAATAGGTTCCTAATTAGTAGATATTATCAGCTCCATTAACTAGAGACTTTTTAGAACGTTTTTTTTTTGTTTTCCAGCACATCAGGTTATGCTATTTACTAGCTGGCATAATGTGAATTATTTTCTATTTACTAAATGGTGTAAAATGGTGTGACTAGTGAGGGCAGGTAACCTCTTATTAAAATATATGTTCTAAATCAAAACTGCAACGTAAAATAAGTTAAATAAATAAATAAATAGCCCAGATGAGTCATTTGAGGACTCTGTGCAGGCTTAGAATCAGGATGGGGAAGAACTTTATAAAGGAAGTCAAATAATCACAATGATGGGCAGATAGCTTCACGCGAAACTTGCCCTGTGCAGCTCTTGCAAGATGGAAGACTTGTTCATCAGAGTACTGTGCTTGATTGGCTTTTAACTTGCCAACCAGGTTGTCTTTGCTATTCTATTAACCATTCATATTAACCCTTTCTTAGCAGATATTATAATTACATGGTGGTCTAGTTAACCCTTGTGCAAATGAAGAACAGTTTTGCTGCTTGAAATATGTGCGAAATGTAACCTGCCAAAAAGCTGTAAATACTTATAATAATGATTACAAATAAAAAAAAAGAATTTCTTGCAGCATATACAATTTTCTGTAAGTCCTGTTATGGAAGCTTGAGCAGCAATATTCCAATCCTTAAGCATGTGCATTGTGCATGCCCTTTCATGTTATTTTAGAACATGAAAATTTTAACTTTAAAAAGTAATCTATCATATTGCTGCATTGAAAATAATGCATCACCATTATCTTCCTGTTTACATTGACAAGCATCAATAATTTGAGGTACACTATTCTGAATTGCCATGGAAAAACTCATGTTAATGTTCCAACAATGTTCCCTATAAAATAATCCCAGGAGTGAGACTATCTCTTGTGCCTTGCAGCTGCACCGGGGCCCATGAGCTGAGTGGGCCATTTAGGTCGCTCATGCACTTTGGGACACCGGATAGGATTTTCTGATTAGGGGCTCAGTCAGGGGCTTCAGCCTTTTAACAGTGTGACTGTCAGACACAGGGCTGCCATCAGAAATTTTAGGGCCCCTGACACAGCTTAAGATCTGGGCCCCCGGGGCCAGCCCCGAGTCCGCCCACAAGGATGAAGTGTGTGTGTGTGTGTGTATAGTGGATGCGGTATGTGTGTCATGGATGCAGTGTGTATAGTGGATGCGGTATGTGTGTCATGGATGCAGTTTATATAGTGGATGCAGATTGTACGTTTTGTGTAATGTTTGTATGCATGCATTAGATGCAGAGTGTGTGTATAGTGAATGCAGAGTGTGTGTTTTTGTAGTGGATGTAGTGTGTTTGTAGTGAATGTAGTGTGTTTGTAGTGAGTGAAACGTGTGTATAGTGAATGTAGTGTGTGTGTCTGTGTGTGTAGTGCAAAGTGTGTTTAGTGAATGTAGTGTGTGTGTGTAGTACAAAGTGTGTTTAGTGAATGTAGTGCGTGTGTAGTGCAGAGTGTGTTTAGTGAATGTAGTGTTTGTAGTGAGTGCAGAGAGTGTATAGTGAATGTAGTGCAGAGTGTGTTCAGTGAATGTTGTGTGTGTGTAGTGCAAAATGTGTATAGTGAATGTAGTGTGTGTGTGTGTGTGTGTAGAGCAAAATGTGTATAGTGAATGTAGTGTGTGTGTGTGTGTAGTGCAGAGTGTGTTTAGTAAATGTAGTGTTTGTAGTGAGTGCAGAGTGTGTTTAGTGAATGTAGTGTTTGTAGTGAGTGCAGAGTGTGTTTAGTGAATGTAGTGTATGTAGTGTATGTGTAGTGCAGAGTGTGTTTAGTAAATGTAGTGCAGAGTGTGTTAGTGAACAGTGCAGGGGGCAGGAGCTGCAGTGGGAGCAGGGGGGTAGGGGATGCAGTGGGAGCAGGGGGTAGGGGATGCAGTGGGAGCAGGGGGTAGGGGATGCAGTGGGAGCAGGGGGTAGGGGATGCAGTGGGAGCAGGGGGTAGGGGATGCAGTGGGAGCAGGGGGGGGTAGGGGGTGCAGTGGGAGCAAGGGGGGGTAGGGGATGCAGTGAGAGCAGGGGGTAGGGGATGCAGTGAGAGCAGGGGGGTAGGAGATGCAGGGGGGTAGGGGGGATAGGGGATGCAGTGGGAGCAGGGGGTAGGGGATGCAGTGGGAGCAGGGGATGCAGTGGGAGCAAGGGGGGTAGGAGATGCAGTGGGAGCAGGGGATTAGGGGCATAGGGGATGCAGTGGGAGCAGGGGGGGTAGGGGATGCAGTGGAAGCAGGGGGGGGGTAGGGGATTACAGTGGGAGCAGGGGGGTAGGGGATGCAATGGGAGCAGGGGTGGTAGGGGATGCAGTGGGAGCAGGGGGGATAGGGGATGCAGTGAGAGCAGGGGGGATAGGGGATGCAGTGTGAGCAGGGGGGTAGGGGATGCAGTGTGAGCAGGGGGGGTAGGGGATGCAGTGTGAGCAGGGGGGATAGGGGATGCAGTGTGAGCAGGGGGGATAGGGGATGCAGTGTGAGCAGGGGGGGTAGGGGATGCAGTGGGAGCAAGGGGGGGTAGGGGCTCCCAAAACCCTCCCAAACCTTACCTCTCTGGTGGTCCTCTTCTGAAGGAACCTCACAATGCTGACATGCTGCCTGTAAGTCTGCTCAGGGCAGCTCCGCACAGCTCACTCTGCACTGTGACTGGTGATGTCACTTCCTACAGAACAAGCTGCACGGAGCTGCCCTGAGCAGTTACAGGCAGCTCAGTGAGGCTGTGTTTGGAGACAGGCACACTGAGGGGCAGCCTAGTGGGGTCTTTGGGAGGGCCCTATAGCTGTCCCTCAGTGTGCCCTGCACGGAGGAGATGATTAGTAGCAGCAGGGGCCCGCGGACGGCTGTGCGGGCCCCTTGCTGAGTGCAGGCTGGCTGGGGAGATTAACTCCCCAGCTCAGCCATTACTTACTGCAGCAGTATGTGGGGCTCGGGCCCCCCAGGACCGCCGGGCCCATGACAACTGTTATGGTTGTCATGCCCTGATGGCGGCCCTGGTCAGACATATCACTTCCTGCCAGCTTACAGAGAGTCACATGTGCTAGGAGGCAGCAGGGAGAGAATAAGAAGAAAGCATGGACCTCCAGATTTTAGTTTTTTATTATCCCATAAGCAAATTCTGGTTGTTGTATATTATATCCCGTAAGACATTTGTATATTAGATTTCCATTAGGCATTTGTGGTTGTTGTATATTATATTCCCATAATCCAGTTGTGGTTGTTGTATATTATATTATATATATATATTATAGTCAACAGCCAGATCCCAATGGATCCCAGGGATACAACCCTCCTGCACCTAAATGGTAAGAATAAATGAGGGTGTGCCAAAAATTATGGAAATTATGACCTGTGAGTGTTTATGTGTCAGTGTGTTTGTGTTGGTATGTGTTTGTGTGTATGTGTATGTTGAGGTATATGTGTATCCATGTCAGAATGTCTGTGTGTGCATATGTGCATACATCCCAGAATTGAAATGCCGGACTGTGTTTTGCTACCCATCATTTTTTATTGTTGGCTGTCCCTACCCTTAATTGTTGCAGTATGTTATTCCCTTTGCCACGGTTCATTATGTAGAAGAAACAAGTAACAAGCTATCTGTTGTCTCATTCATCTGGTTGTTTCGGTAAAAACCTACTTTCAACCATATGAAGTTGTACCATTTGACAAACAAACAAAATACCAAACAAACAGGCAACCCAAGAGAGGAGCACTAATTAAACCCCCCCTATCGTTATTCACACTACCTTAATTGACAATCACACAAACGCACCACACAAATGCACCAAATCGGACACTCGACCACGCGAACACTGCAGACCTCCATACTCACACCCGTTCGTGGGAAAACAAGAGAACAGAACGGCGTTCAGTGAAAGGAATCACACGAACGAGATGAATCATACGAACGCAGGCAGAACCCATTATCTTAAACATTTAAGACTCTAGTAAAACTAACAACTCCAGGAAATTCACGAACCACTAAACTGATATGGGTAATCTTTCAGTATGTTGCTCACCCAGATCAGGGCTATCAGGGCATACATGATTTATGGATGTAGGATATCATTTTGGGGTACATCCAACAATTGGGGAAAAATGTGTGTGTAAACTGTACAGATAATTAAGTTATCTCTAAGGCTAAGGGGAAGAAATATGTGTACTGTAACCAGCTAGTGATTGGATAATTCCTAATTTTCTGTGGGTGTCTCCCTTGCATGGGAGAATTGCATAAAAGCAGAGTATGTGGCATTAAAAATCAGTTCTGCTCCTTATACTTAGTTTCGTCCAGTTATTAGGAAGGGTGATGGGAGATTTGTGGATTTATTTACTACTTATGCTGTACTTCGTATGATGTTTTGCTTGTTCCTGAATAGCTATTGGAGTGACCAGCGGAGAATAAGCTCTGCTACCATTGCTCTCCGCTACAGCCAACACTATACACAAACACTCCCCTGCAATCAAACCCAAGCACAACATACAAATACACCCCTGCATTCAAAAGCCAACATACATACAAAGTGATACATACATGCTTTCAAACAGAAACACTATCTACAACTACACCACTGCTTTCAAATGCCAACAGTATATACACATACACAACTGCATTCAAATGCCAACACTACACACAAATACATTCCTACATGCGTACACACATACTCCATGAAAACATAAAAATTATGATCTGTGTGTGTGTTTGTGTATCTGTGTATGTATCAATGTGCATATATACGTGTATCTGTTTGTTAATATCTGTGTATCTATGTGTGCATATGTGTGTATGTGTTAACATGTATTTATCTGTGTGTATGTTGCTGTCTTTGTGTAGCTGTGTCAGTATGTCTGTGTGTGCATATGAGGGGCGACAGTGTAAGTGTATATGTGCATACATCCCAGGATTAACATGTCAACACTACATTGTACACTATGTACAACTACACCACTACTTTCAAATGCCAACAGTATATACAACTACGCCACTGCATTCAAATGCCAATACTACACACAAATACACTCCTACATGCGCACGCACATACTCCATAAAAACATGGAGTTCAAATACACATTAATTGCACAAACACAGCTCACAAATATAATGCTGCAAGGATGGACAAATGGTACATACCCAGCAGGCAAAGCATTGTTGGAGCTGTAAAACAGATGGAAATCTACCATTTTGTATCCTTGCACTTGAGGGGGACCCAAAACAATTTCTTGCACCAGGGCCACCTCTACATTAGTTCTGAGTCGTCCTAAATTGTTACAGCAGAAGTAGGATGCTTTAGATTTAGAGGTGGCCTTGGGTTAGAGGGTATTCGATAATTTGATCAAATTATTCTATTTACAAAGTGTCAAAATAATTTGTAGGTCTGTATATTGGGTAACTATCACATAATTGGGCCTAACAATGAAATATAGCGACAAAGGTCTCAACCATTCTAAAGTTAAGCAGTTTAGATTGTATGTATCCTCATATATATGTATATATCTCATACAGCAAGTACATAACGCATCATTACTTGAAAAAGACAAGAATACATTTCAAGCTAGAGGTAAGTAATGGACAAAGTTTCAAGTTTACATCACGTTGTCTCTTCCTGTATAGTAGCTGCAATTATGTTTATTTTTATTTTTTATTTTTTTATTTTAGGACATAAAGGAAGAGTTTAAGGAATAGAAAAAAAAATATGTATAGTGTAGAAGAAGTGTGTTCATCAGCTTTTGTAGCTTATCTTCACATGTACAGCTCCCTGGTGGACGCCTATGATAAACATTATGAGAACAATTAGGAGCCGTTGACATAGAATATAGACAAAAAGGCAATGGTGAGCAGCAAAGAGCCAACATTATGGAGCCAAGATCCATAAAAAGCAACACCAAGCTATGCTCTCCATTCAACTGCTGTCATAAAACCCTCCCAGTGCTATGTTTGTATAGCTGGCTTCAATGATATGACACTGAAATACAAAAGAAGCTAGTAGCTCCTTTTAGCTGTGTTCTTTGTTTTGCTGAAATTACAAGTCACTGAATTAGTATGTCATCTTTATTGTGCTATCATGCAGTGAAGGTGAGGAAGACTCACAGTAATGGATGGAAGAGTTTGATGGCCTATACAACAGACACACAGATGGTTGTCTATATAAAACAGTTTGCATTTTCCAGCAGTGCACTAAATGTATCTTGCTATTTCAGTGCTTGCTAAAACAGATGATATTTCCAGAAAAAAAATAAAAAAAATCATGTAAGCTTGTCTAAATAGTGGAACTTAAGAATGCATGATAAGCGAATTTGTTTAATTAAAGTCATGCAAGATTTTTTTCCTTGCGAAGGGGTAGAATAGGTCGACTAGACTGCTGTTAAACATCTGTAGCTGATTTACATACAGTAAAAGCGTAGGAATGAACATAAGCAAATGGTTTGTACAGAAAATGTTAGTGCACATTTAGCACATTCTAATTTTCTTATTTAACAGCAAATTGCTATCTCCTGGAACATTTTCATAAGTATAAATAATACACTATTTAAAAAAAAAAAAAAAAGATCACCTGGGTTCCCTACTCTTCCTCACCCTTTGCCCTTGGTTCTTTCCTTCAACTTTTGTAATTTTCTTTTCCTTGCTTGTCTTTTGTCCTCTCTCTTTCTTTCTGTTTATTTTATCTTTTCTTTTCCAACATTTATGCTCTCGTTCAAGAATTTATCATTTGCTTTTTTGTCGCAGCTGTATTTTGGCACATAAAATGTATTTTGCTACCAGTAAAAACACTATTGTAAAATAAAAACTTTAGTAGTAATTTAGAAGTTTTAAGCAGATAAAAAGATGAACCCTGTGTTAGCAAGCATTAGTGATACTTAGATGGACTCATAGTTAGCTTCAGGTGTGTAAATATCACTAAAGTCATCTTTTTTTCAGATTGAATTATAGCCACTGGTAATATCTCTGAAAGTATAAGACAAAAACATTTTAAATTGTGGACACACAGATAAAACAACATGTATAAATCATATATCATTCCACTACTAACTATATACAGTTGCAAGAAAAAGTATGTGAACCCTTTGGAATGATATGGATTTCTGCACAAATTGGTCATAAAATAACACACAAAGAATGAAATGTTGCCATGTTTTTATTGAACACACCATGTAAACATTCACAGTGCAGGTGGAAAAAGTATGTGAACCCTTGGATTTAATAACTGGTTGAACCTCCTTTGGCAGAAATAACTTCAACCAAACGTTTCCTGTAGTTGCAGATCAGACGTGCACAACGGTCAGGAGTAATTCTTGACCATTCCTCTTTACAGAACTGTTTCAGTTCAGCAATATTCCTGGGATGTCTGGTGTGAATCGCTTTCTTGAGGTCATGCCACAGCATCTCAATCGGGTTAAGGTCAGGACTCTGACTGGGCCACTTCAGAAGGTGTATTTTCTTCTGTTTAAGCCATTCTGTTGTTGATTTACTTCTATGCTTTGGGTCATTGTCCTGTTGCAACACCCATCTTCGGTTGAGCTTCAGCAGGTAGACAGATGGCCTTAAGTTCTCCTGCAAAATGTCTTGATAAACTTGGGAATTCATTTTTCCTTCGATGATAGCAATCCGTCCAGGCCCTGACGCAGCAAAGCAGCCCCAAACCATGATGCCCCCACCACCATACTTCACAGTTGGGATGAGGTTTTGATGTTGGTGTGCTGTGTCTCTTTTTCGCCAAACATAGTGTTGTGTGTTTCTTCCAAACAATTCAACTTTGGTTTCATCTGTCCACAGAATATTTTGCCAGTACTGCTGTGGAACATCCAGGTGCTCTTGTGCAAACTGTAAACGTGCAGCAATGTTTTGTTTGGACAGCAGTGGCTTCCTCTGTGGTATCCTCCCATGAAATCCATTCTTGTTTAGTGTTTTACGTATTGTAGATTCGCTAACAGGGATGTTAGCATTTGCCAGTGACTTTTGTAAGTCTTTAGCTGACACTCTAGGATTCTTCTTCACCTCATTGAGCAGTCTGCGCTGTGCTCTTGCAGTCATCTTTACAGGACGACCACTCCTAGGGAGAGTAGAAGCAGTGCTGAACTTTCTCCATTTATAGACAATTTGTCTTACCGTGGACTGATGAACAGCAAGGCTTTTGGAGATACTTTTATAACCCTTTCCAGCTTTATGCAAGTCAACAATTCTTAATCGTCGGTCTTCTGAGAGCTCTTTTGTGCGAGGCATCATTCACATCAGGCAATGCTTCTTGTGAAAAGCAAACCCAGAACTGGTGTGTGCTTTTTATAGGGCAGGGCGGCTGTAACCAACACCTCAAATCTCATCTCATTGATTGGACTCCAGTTGGCCTACACCTCACTCCAATAAGCTCTTGCAGATGTCATTAGTCTAGGGGTTCACATACTTTTTCCACCTGCACTGTGAATGTTTACATGGTGTGTTCAATAAAAACATGGCAACATTTCATTCTTTGTGTGTTATTATTTTAAGCAGACTGTGATTGTCTATTGTTGTCACTTAGATCACATTTTATGGCCAATTTGTGCAGAAATCCATATCATTCTAAAGGGTTCACATACTTTTTCTTGCAACTGTATTTTTGAAGAATATGTGCTTAGCTCAAATAATGTTTATATCTAAACAAGTAGCAGTGTACTGAATGTATCTTGCTATTTCAGTGCTTGGATATTCGTTTTTGAGCCAACTTGCTTGTTTGGCAAATCTGGGCAGATCAGGTGATCATCCGAAATTCTCATAATTTAATCCATCGCATGCAACTATGTCAGGGAACAGACTTGTGCAAACTTGAACATGCTTGCTTTAATTTGTGATTGGGAATGCCATTCCTGGCTCTAGAAAAGAAGGGGGATTAAATGGAGAAGAGGCTAGTTTGCTTTTATTTGGTGTGTTTTTTTAGTGGGGGCAGATAAGCAGTTTAGTTTGCCATGATGGACAAGATATCTGCCCAATTATGTGGGCTGTATCTCCCTCAAGAGGTCGAAAAATAGATGTTTAATGGTTAGGGGACAACCAGTGTATGTTTTATTCACAGATCAATTGACAACTGACCAATAGACGAGTAGGAGGAACATTAAAACAATCTATGCTTCCAAGTATAATTTTTCTAAACACTTTGGCTGCCGCTACTGAGGGAGACAAACCAGCAGTGATACAATGCTTTTTACTCTTGCTATTCCCATGTGGGAGATTGCCATTTTGTCATTCATCCTAGTATGAGTGTTCCGTTGTTAAAATTGTTTCTGGTGCTTATAGGCATGTGCTGCCACTGACATGCACTTTTAATAGTAACCCCTATTTTCTCTTTACTTATTACTTAAATAGGCATACGCAGCATTTGTACTTGCTGAGGTATTAGGTCTCCTAGCTTATATTTTAGTTATTTGGTCTATATAGACACTAGTACTTTTACTAATACAAAGCAGATATGGAGGGCCAGCACTCCACTCAAAATTGGAAATTTCCAAAGTCTCATTCCAATTACCTCATAAACAGTATAAAAAACAATAAGGAGCTGCAACACCAAAAGAAATTACACACAGGTAGAATAAATCTCTTTGTCATTTATTTTAGTCTTGAGGCTCCTTATTGGTTTTTTTTATACTAGTTGTTTTACTATCTGTTCCTCCACAACTGTTTAACTCTTTTGGGTCTTCGGTTCTAGTTACTCTAGTCCCTCCTAACAATACAGTTTCATAGATTGATGAGGCCAGAGTCACACTAGTTACAATTATATTATGTTCCTTTTCAAATTAGTAATTTTACCACTATAGTGTCAGTAATACATGATTGTGTTCCTGACACTGTAATGTTCCTTTAATTTTGAGCATTAAGTTGTTTAGTAGATAACTAGCTAATTTGGTATTCTTAAATATGTCAAACCCAAATACGGAAGTTAACTACGAAACCACTCAAAGATTAAAATTAAGGATACCTAATTAGGGAGATATTTACTAAGAAACTGCAATGGCGGGGGGCGGAGCCAGCACTCAGCCCGATCGGTCGCATGCCTGCAGCTCTCCGCCGATCGGACTCCTTCAAACTCCAAAAAACCGACCAAACCGGCTGCCTGCTGCTGGGCAATAAGCTCCACGACACCCCAACACTAATGGGGAAAAAGACGAAAAAACTGCGTCCAGATCGGCCGCGGCACTCCGCCGATATTGGCGAACTATTCCGGAGGCCGCATGGCGCTGCAGGCCCTAAGATGGCGGCCGAAGTGGATGAATACTCTGACAGCACGGATGATTTTCCACTGCACTGTCCGGGAACTCCAGCATATCGAGAGCCGGCAAAGCCAGTCCAACTGACAGCGGGCCACCCGGTGACTACAGAGATACTCACCTCTCTCCTCTCAGGTCTGCGCCAGTCATTATCGACAGAGATTTCACGAGTGAGGGATGATGTAAGAGAGTTCACCGCCCGCTTGAACACCGTTGAGCAACTCACCCATGCTCACACAACCCAGGTGACAGACCTCCAGACACAGGTGAAAGAAATCACCACAGCCCAAAATGCACTGTCCCACCAATTAGCTGCCATGGAGGACAAACGCAGATGGAAGCACATTAAAATCCGAGGTATTGCTGACTCGCTGACCCCGGCAGAGCTACCCCACTTCCTCCGCAGGCTATTTGCAACCCTGCTACCCGCCAAGCAAGCAAAAGGGATACAGCTAGAGGGCATGTTTCGTCTACCCAAACCACCACAACTCAATGGCTCCGCTACTGGGGACCTCCTGGTCAAACTACTAAATGGGCAAGACAAAGCTGCGCTCATGGGCGCCATCAAAGGAAAAGACCCCTATAACTTCGAAGGCATGGACATAACATTTTACGCAGACCTATCCCGCACCACCCTGCAATGGCGGAAATCCCTACGACCACTGACGACTGCACTGGCGGCCAGAGGGGTGACATACCGCTGGGGACCTGCTCATGTGCTTATAGTACCACACCAGGACACTGAATACAGAGTCAACGCTATAACAGAGATGGACACTGTAATGGCAAAACTAGGCCTTACTAACCCCCACACAACCACAACGGCATGGGACCCAGCTAACATTGTTCCATTTATTCCGGAGCAGAGGGCGCACAGGGGGAGAAAACTTCAGGAACCACCACCTCCAGTCTAACATGGCGCTCAAGTTTAATGTGTTTTAGCTTAATATGTTTTTATCTATAACATGTTTTCGTTATTGTATCTTACACTATAAATACCGGGTTTGACCCGGGAAGCTGGCTCCAATATACCAACCAACCCCCCCCCCCCCAACTCCAAACAGCACACAGCATGCTTTAGCTCACTACTGAGGAGTTGTGTTATACGCCGTCCAGGCACTATGACCCTCTTTCCCAACCCACATTGGTCTAGGCTAGGTCACGGCCCCACCTCATACCTAACCTACCGGCCACCCTAACGGCCAATTACAGCTCTTACTCTGCACCCGAACTAGCACGGGTCCACCTGCCCTACCCCAATGTGGTCAGCTTTCCAAAAGCGGTGATTGATAAGTTATGCCGATACAGCGCCCACCGAGGTACCACCGCCCTTAATAGCGCCGCCGACCAGGCGGGAGCGAAGGCTTTCTATAAGTATCCTAGCTGCGGTTCCACTTTAAGTTTGCTAATACCAGGTACCGAATAACAGCACTTATCATTGCCATTTAGAAGTTATATATCTAGCAGACACACCTACCATAGCTGTCGCAACCTCTTTAATCTACAATCTCAAGTTTTTCCTTAATGTTTATCTTTCATCACTTAAAAATGTGCAGTAATTGCAAATGTCATACTATTGTTATACATATAACTGATGCGCTTGATCTAGCTGTTGTGGCTGTTCAAGCAAGTTGTAAAGCTCGCACGCCAAAAATTAAGAATTCAAAAATAAAAAAATAAAAAAAAGAAACTGCAATGGCAACATTAAGAAAACATATTTTTATAATTTTGATCTTTCTGCAGTTTAGCAGATAACTCCCTAATCTGGTACCCTTATGTGAAATTGCCACATTGAAGGATGCCACATTAGAGCACTGTTTAGCAGATTGCTCCCTTATTTGGTATCCTTAAATAAGAAAAGACCACATAATAAGAGCAAATTAGGAAGTTATCTACTAAACAGCTGAAATATCAAAATTAAGAAAACAGCTTCTGAGAGACTGAATATCTGTTCTTCAGAAATGAGGAATGTGATAGGTCTTATAATTTGTGCCAGTCAGAACTAACATCTGAAAAGACACCACAAGTCTGCATTACTGCATTACTGAGAGAAGATGCAGAAAGAGAAAGAGCCAGGGAAGGTCCACTGGTACTGTATCTGATTTTGCATAACCTACTACCAACATCAGTACCTCCTCCACTACTACCACAATTGGGCAGAGCAGGGGGGATGTTGAGCCTAGTGAACTAGGTGACAGGGACAGACATTCCACATCATCCCAAGGATGTGTCTGCTAGCCCACTCTTGAACATTTTGGTAGATTTTCATCCTTAATGAACACTATGGGACCAGGAACACAAACATGTATTCCTGATCCTATTGTGGCTAAAACACCTGCTAGCCCCACTGTCCTCCCTCACCACTCTAAATATATTGACATCTTACTTTTATTTTCAATCTGCTGCTTCTGGCTCTGCCCCTGATCTGCCTGTTTGGCTGACATGATTAGAAGTGTTGATCAAAGCCAATCATAATGTTTCCCCATAGGAAAGCATTTGATTGGCTGATCTTGCCAAGGAGGCAGATCAGAGACAGAGCCAGCACAAGCCAAACACACAGCCATTGCCAATCAGCCTCTCCTCATAGAGATACATGGAATCAATTCATCTCTGTGAGAAAGTTCAGTGTCTCCTTGCAGAGGGTGGAGACACCGAGTGGCATTTCTGCACAGTGTGCAGCACTGCCCAAGGAAGCACCTCTAGTAGCCATCTAAGGAGTGGGAAGTGGAGTTACCCCTAGACTGTAAGGTAAACACTGCATTTTCTCTGAAAAGTCAGTGTTTACTGCAAAAAGACTGAAGGGAATGATTATACTTAGAAAGAAACATAGAAACATAGAATGTGACGGCAGATAAGAACCATTCGGCCCATCTAGTCTGCCCAATTTTCTAAATACCGTATTTATCGGCGTATAACACGCACCGGCGTATAACACGCACCTCATTTTTAGAAAGAAATTCCAGGAAATTTCCCCCCCTGGCATAGTATTCCCCCCCCCATCCCATAGTGTTCCCCCCCATCCCATAGTGTTCCCCCCATCCCATAGTGTTCCCCCCTCATCCCATAGTGTTCCCCCCTCATCCCATAGTGTCCCCCCCCTTTCCATAGTATTCTCCCCCCCTCCCATAGTATTCTCCCCCCCTCCCATAGTATTCTCCCCCCTCCCCTCCCATAGTATTCTCCCCCCCTCCCCTCCCATAGTATTCTCCCCCCTCCCCTCCCATAGTATTCTCCCCCCCCACCATAGTATTCTCCCCCCCTCCCCTCCCATAGTATTTCCCCCACCTCCCCTCCCATAGTATTCCCCCCCTCCCCTCCCATAGTATTTCCCCCCCTTCCCTCCCATAGTATTTCCCCCCCTTCCCTCCCATAGTATTTCCCCCCCTTCCCTCCCATAGTATTTCCCCCCCTTCCCTCCCATAGTATTCCCCCCCTCCCCTCCCATAGTATTCCCCCCTCCCCTCCCATAGTATCCCCCCCTCCCCTCCCATAGTATCCCCCCCATAGTATTTCCCCCCCTCCCCTCCCATAGTGTACTTTCCCCCCCTCCCCTCCCATAGTGTACTTTCCCCCCCTCCCCTCCCATAGTGTACTTTCCTCCCCCTCCCCTCGTGTACTCCCCCCCCTCCCCTCCCATAGTGTACTTCCCCCCCTCCCCTCCTATAGTGTACTTTCCTCCCCCTCCCCTCCCATAGTGTACTTTCCTCCCCCTCCCCTCCCATAATGTACTTTCCTCCCCCTCCCCTCCCATAGTGTACTTTCCTCCCCTCCCATAATTACTTACCTGTCCTGAAGCGTGTGCCGGCTTCTCAGTGCGCACCGCGGTACAGGAACTTTAATTTAAGGTTCCGGTTTCCGGTGGGACTGAAAGGAAGTGTGCACACTATTGTGCACACTTCCTTTCAGTCCCGCCGGAAACCGGAACCTGAAATTAAAGTTCCTGTACCGCGGTGCGCGCTGTGAAGCCGGCCCACGCTTCAGGACAGGTAAGTAATTATGGGATATCGGCGTATAACACGCACCCACGATTTTTCCCCTATTTTCAGGGGGAAAAAGTGCGTGTTATACGCCGATAAATACGGTACTTTCATTAGGCTCTGGCCTTATCTTATAGTTAGGATAGCCTTATGCCTATCCCACGCATGCTTAAACTCCTGTACTGTGTTAACCTCTACCACTTCAGCTGGAAGGCTATTCCATGCATCCACTACCCTCTCAGTAAAGTAATACTTCCTGATATTATTTTTAAACCTTTGTGCCTCTAATTTAAGACAATGTCCTCTTGTTGTGGTAGTTTTTCTTCTTTTAAATATAGTCTCCTCCTTTACTGTGTTGATTCCCTTTATGTATTTAAATGTATCTATCATATCCCCCCTGTCTCGTCTTTCCTCCAAGCTATACATGTTAAGATCCTTTAACCTTTCTTAGTAAGATTTATCCTGCAATCCATGAACCAGTTTAGTAGCCCTTCTCTGAACTCTCTCCAATGTATCAATATCCTTCTGAAGATACGGTCTCCAGTACTTCGTACAATACTCCAAGTGAGGTCTTACCAGTGTTCTGTACAATGGCATGAGCACTTCCCTCTTTCTACTGCTAATACCTCTCCCTATACAACCAAGCATTTACTTATCAACAAATACAATAATCTGTAGTTGTTCTGGTGACTATAATGCCCCTTTAATCGTTACATCAAAAATGCTCATCAGGTTTTTTATTTATGTGTTATAAAGGACTGGATTTTGTCAAAATAAAATCCAGAGTGAGAGAGAAGAAAATGAGCAAGCGACTGAAGGGAAGGATTAAAAGAAAGAAAAGAGGAAAATTGTAAACTAGAAAGATATATAAAATAGGAACGCTTGAAAGCAAAAGAGAGACTTAAATAGAAAGAGTGAGAAAAAGAAAAAGAGAGAAAAAGAGAGGGAGATTGAAGTACAGAATTTAAATATGAAATGCAAACTGAATTTCCTGACAATTCTCACTTTAGTGAATAACCCTGAATCTTTATTTTTCTTCTCCCCATTTGCAACCATTGCCCTGGCATTGCCTTGTGCAGATTTGATTGTGATACAATTTGCTAAATTGTTAATGTAACTTTCAAAGAAAATGGAGTGTCACATGTAAACAAAAGCTATGGGCGGTTTTCAAAATTGTATTCAGTGGTGAGAATCTAGAATCCTCTTTAAGAATATTGTAAGTACAGGCAGTGGCGTACATACCAGGGTCGCAGGGGTCGCGGCTGCGACCGGGCCCGGCCCACCAGGGGGCCCGGCCGCCCCTGCGACCCGGTATGTACGCTCTGGGCCAGCCTCTTCTCCTGGGGGGCCCAGGAGCCGGCCACCTCCGGGCCCCCCGAGGCTGGCCCTGCTTACACCCACGGCCGGATGGTGCGCGAGGGAGCACTCTCCCCTGAGTGCTTCCTCTTCAGCTCCCTCGCGCACCGCACTGATACCGGACCCGGAAGATGACGTCATCTTCCGGCGCCGGTATCAGTACGCGGCGCGCGAGGGAGCTGAAGAGGAAGCACTCAGGGGAGAGTGCTCCCTCGCGCGCCCGCAGGACCAGCCAGCCCGCCGGGTGACCGGCCCCCCCAGGAGCCCAGCAGCACCACTGGACCCCAGGGAATCCCCTCAGCACTCCAAAAGGTAAGGAGGCTGGGGGGATTAAATAAAAAAAAAAAACATGTGTAAGTGTAAGTGTGTGTCAGTGTTAGTGTGTGTGTTAGTGTTAGTGTGTGTGAGTGTTAGTGTGTGAGTGAGTGTTAGTGTGTGTGTGTGTGTGTGTGAGTGAGTGTTAGTGTGTGTTAGTGTGTGTGTGAGCGTTAGTGTGTGTGTGTGTGTTAGTGTGAGTGTTTGTATTAGAGTGTGTGCTAGTGAGTGTCAGTGAGTGTGTTACTGTGTGTGTCTGTTACTGAGTGTGTTTGTGTGTGTGTGTTAGTGAGTCTGTTTGATGTCTGTTAGTGAGTGTGTGTTTGTCAGTGAGAGTGTATGTTTTGTAAGTGAGTGTGTATGTATGTCTGCCGCTGAGTGTGTCTTTGTCAGTAAATGTGTGTGTCTGTTAGCTAGTGTGTATGCATTTGTTCGTGAGAGTGTGTGTGTGTGTCTTCAGCACTTACCTTTCTCCAGCGCCGGACTCCCATGGCGCTGGGGATCCCTCCGCCTCTCAGCTCCGAATGCGCATGCACGGCAAGAGCCGCGCACGCATTCAAACCGCCCATAGGAAAGCATTACTCAATGCTTTCCTATGGACGTTCAGTGTCTTAAAATGGCGGAAGCGCCTCTAGCGGCTGTCAGTGAGACAGCCACTAGAGGCTGGATTAACCCTCAGTGAAACATAACAGTTTCTCTGAAACTGCTATGCTTTCAGCTGCAGGGTTAAAACTAGAGGGACCTGACACCCAGACCACTTCATTGAGCTGATGTGATCTGGGTGTCTGTAGTGGTCCTTTAAGTGTGTGTGCATCTGCATGCAGTGGCGTACATACCACGGTCGCAACCCCTGCGACCAGGTTCCCGCCGCCATGTGTTGCTGCCCCGGCCCGCGCAGAGTAAGCGCAAGGGGGGGGGGGGGCCACGGATCAATTTTCGCACCGGGGCCCCATGGGTCATGTGTACGCCACTGAGTACAGGTACAAGTACAGTAAGCCCCAGGCCCAGTTGCTCCTGGGGGGCCCAAGGCAGCTACCTCCTGAACCCTGCGTCCGCTGGCCACTACAATTTTTTTCTAAATCTTTTGTCTCCCAATCCTTCACTATGCAAGTGGCATCACCGCATAGTGTAGGACGGACTTGCTCCTCCTCCCAACCTCCCCTGCAGCATCAGCGCGTCCCGTGACGCCACGTGGAGGCGGAGTCACAGCAATGTTACGGTGAGGCCCGGGTCATAGCGCAGTGGCATCAGTCTCCTCCCAGAACAGCAGAGTGGCGCCTCCCACCCTTTATTCCCTGATCCCTGAGGCTGCTAATGTCTTCACAACTGTAAATAATTAATTCATATTAACTGCAATAAGGGGAGCTATTACTTGTTTGACCCCTGCTAATAAAATCTACGGTTTAACTTATGTACAGAGCAGTGATCAGATGGCCACTCATCCTCCCACATTTTAGCCACACTGCAAGTTCCTCTATGTCACTGTTTGAGAGGACTGCAAACTCCAGGACAATATGACACATTGACTTACAAGAAACAGCTCACAGTATGTTATCAACCCTGTGAAGTACCAGGTTTGGAAACAAAAAGTATTTTTTACAATAACAAGCTAACAATCTTTTGTTAATGTCATTTTTTCAGTAAGGATAATTACAGGATCCAATCTGCTATTAATATAATCTTCACTTCAAATCTTCTTCAAAAAAATAACCCCCAAAAACGGGTATATCTGTGTGATAAAAAAAACTCTCGTCTCACTTTCTAAAGGAAATGCATTTTTCCATTGTGAAGATATAACACGTGAAAGACTCCATAGTAGGCCAGGAGTGTGCAGAGATGTCAAAGTTTCTTTAATTAACTTATGTGCCATGAAACTGTGCTTTTAAAGAACAGTGGATGAAAAGAAATGAAAACAATTGATTTAATAATTTATTGACTGATTTATAACATAATGGGCAGTTTATCAAAACAGATGTTTTTTCTTTATAAATTGTTTAACTGACTGTGTGTATTAAATCTATTCATTATACAATGCTTTATATCCTCGAATTTCATTGGTAAACAGTATAGTGAATAACGCTGCTGTCACATTGGTGTAATTATTGTTTCAAATTTACACACACGTAGCATGCAAAGAAAGGTATAACTGTGTGGCATGGTGATAATAGTCTAAACTAGTTAAATCAGTGAATCACTAAAGTGACCAATAGGATAAACACTTCCTTCCTTACCTCTTACCAATGCTGGGCTACTTCAAATCAGTGTTAACATTTGTCATCTTCGTCTAATACTAGGCTTAAACTGAAACAATTCAGATGACTAAAGTATGACTAAAACTAAAATGACATTTTAGTCAATAAACTATGACTAAAACTTAATTGAAATTTGCAGTTAAAAATTAACACTGGAGGGTAAGACACATGAGATTGGGAGATGAAGAAATGAGATACATTGGGGGCTGAGGAAATGAGACACATGAGGGGCTGGAGAATTGAGACACATAGGGGCTGGGGGAATGAGAGGAATGAGACACATGAGGGGCTGGGAGAATGAGAGGGATAGGACACATGAGGGGCTGGAGAATTGAGACACGTAGGGGCTGGGGGAATGAGAGGAATGAGACACATGAGGGTCTGGGAGAATGAGAGGGATGGGACACATGAGGGGCTGGGAGAATGAGAGGGATGGGACACATGAGGGGCTGGGAGAATGAGACACATGGGGTGCTGGGTGTTTAAGATGAATGGAGGGGCTGGGGAATTGAGACACATAGGGGCTGGGGGAATGAGAGGAATGAGACACATGAGGGGCTGGGAGAATGAGAGGGATGGGACACGTGAGGGGCTGGGAGAATGAGAGGGATGGGACACATGAGGGGCTGGGAGAATGAGACACATGGGGTGCTGGGTGTTTAAGATGAATGGAGGGGCAGGGGAATTGAGACACATAGGGGCTGGGGGAATGAGAGGAATGAGACACATGAGGGGCTGGGAGAATGAGAGGGATGGGACACATGAGGGGCTGGGAGAATGAGAGGGATGGGACACATGAGGGGCTGGGAGAATGAGACACATGGGGTGCTGGGTGTTTAAGATGAATGGAGGGGCTGGGGAATTGAGACACATAGGGGCTGGGGGAATGAGAGGAATGAGACACATGAGGGGCTGGGAGAATGAGACGGATAGGACACATGAGGGGCTGGAGAATTGAGACACGTAGGGGCTGGGGGAATGAGAGGAATGAGA
Source organism: Pelobates fuscus (assembly GCF_036172605.1). Taxonomy (NCBI): domain Eukaryota; kingdom Metazoa; phylum Chordata; class Amphibia; order Anura; family Pelobatidae; genus Pelobates; species Pelobates fuscus. The sequence goes on along the minus strand of NC_086318.1, from coordinate 339,845,226 downwards.
CACATGAGGGCCTGGGAGAATGAGAGGGATGGGACACATGAGGGCCTGGGAGAATGAGAGGGATGGGACACATGAGGGGCTGGGAGAATGAGAGGGATGGGACACATGAGGGGCTGGGAGAATGAGACACATGGGGTGCTGGGTGTTTAAGATGAATGGAGGGGCTGGGGAATATTTGACACATCGGGGCAGGGAATTGAGACACATGGGTTGTTAGGGGACTGAAACACATGGGGGGCTGGGAGAATGAGACACATGAGGGAGCTGGGGGAATTAAACACATTTGGGTTGGGGTAATGCAAAATATGAAGGGGCTGGGAGAATGAAACATATTGGGGGTTGGGGAATGAAACATATGGGGAGGCTGGGAGAATGAGACACATGGAAGGGCTAGGGGAGGAATTGAGACACATTTGGGGATAGGAGATTGAGACATGTGGAGGACAGGAGATACATTGAGAGGCTGGGGAGACACAAAGCCACATAGAGGGGCTGGGGGAGAAAGAGACAAGGTGCTGGGGAGAAGAGACACACAAATGGGGCTTTGGAAAAAAGACACATAGAGAGGCTGGGGATGCAAAGAGCCAAAGAGGGGCTGTGGAAGGAGCAAAAGAGACAGACAGGGGATTGGGGGAGGAAAACACCAAGTGGGGCTGGGGAAACACAAAGAGACACAGAGGGGCTGGGTAAGGAGCAATAGAGACAGATAGAGGCTTTAACTAAATCCATAAGATTTTAGTTGTGTCGACTAAAATCTACTGGAGATTTAGTTGAGTAAAACTAGACGAAAACTAAAATGGCTTTTTAGTCAAAAGACTATAACTAAAACTAACTTGAAATTTGCTGTCAAACTTAACACTGCTTCAAATGTATAGCTAAGCAAACCTGAAAACAAATATGTATGGAGAGTAATACAGTTAAAAACTCACATAAGGTAGAGCCATTAATGGGTAGGCTCAAATCTCAAGCGCAGGTGTGTACTGAGGTGACACTAAACTTCTTCTGCATTATATTAGGTAGGAACAAGCTTCAAAATAGATAATGGTGTAGAATATAGTGTAGCACAGGAAAAGGCAACCTTCGGCACTCTTACAGGCATCAAGGGAGATGTAGTCCACATCATCTGGAGTGCCGAAGATTGCCTACAACCAGTGTAGCACATCTAAACACACAGAAAGTAATAACAGAACTGCTTACCTGGCTATAGGGTGACAGTTCCCTCCTTACAAACTAGACCCAGTCGATTCAGGATGCCAACAGGACTTAAAAGTGCAGTATACCCAAATAAAATATTTATTAGTGTTAAAACGCTGATTAATGGACCACTACAGGCACCCAGACCACTTCAGCTCAATGAAGTGGTCTGGGTGCCAGGTCCATATAGTGTTAACCCTTCAGCTATAATCATAGCAGTTTCCGAGAAACTGCTATGTTTACACTAGGGTTAATCCAGCCTCTAGTGGCTGTCTCACTGACAACCGCTAGAGGTGCTTCCATGCTACTCACTGTGAAAATCACAGTGAGAAGACGCTGGACGTCCATAGGAAAGCATTAAGAAATGCTTTCCTATGGACTGTTTGAATTTGCGCGCGGCTCTTGCCACGCATGCGCATTCAGCGCTGACGTTGGCAGAGAGAGAAGAGTTCCCCGGCGCTGAGGAAGCCCGGCGCTGGAGGAAGGTAAGTGTTCAACCCCTTCGGCCCCCTTCAGCCCAGCAGGAGTGGGTCCCTGAGGGTGGGGGGTCCTAAAGACCCTATAGTGCCAGGAAAACTAGTTTAAAAAACAATATAAATATAAACTGGATAAAGAGTCACAAAGCAATCCTCTCCAAGATGAATTTTGCTGATGTGACAGCTTTCTTGATTGGATGTTTTCTTATTTTAAACTGTCTTGTGCTTTATTTTTTTCCAGTTATTTTGTTTTAGCTATACATTTGAAGTACCACTACATTGGTGGGGTAAATGTTTATCCTATTATTTACTATAGCACTCCACTTATTTAACTGGAGCGGGCTGTATTTGCGTTATTGCAAACCATTAGTTTAATTTAGTTTAGTTTAATTTATGTCAAACCACTGTTTAGTGAATAAACCTCAATAGTATTTCCATTTTATATTCATTTTATAATTATTGTGAATATAAAATCTAGAAGCAAGATTTTTTTTTCCGCTCAGTTTGCTATGCACAAAAAATTATTTTTAAACTTTTGTTTCAGTTGTAATGTGCTAAGCATTACGTATTTGGTTTTTTTTTTCTAATTCCAATACATATTATTGACTTAAGTCTTTCTAGAACAAGCATCAGATAACACAAATGCTTCAGTTTTCTGATAACACAAATGCTTCAGATAATATTCTAAATCCTACATGCTTTCAGAGGTAGCAGGGACGGTAATTTTCTTGAGGCTATTGATTTTGGATTAGGCCAAAAGATAGATTTCTATTGATTGAGGTGAAACTGACCTTAGATATAAATTTCTCTGCAGTTCAACAGGCAACAGTCTTGGACAGAAATTGCAAATCAGAGAGGTCTGTAAAAAAAAAGCTATTATTTTTTAACTCCTACATATAGGTAAATGGAAAATTAAATTAATCTAATGGCATGTAGGGAAAAGTGAAAGAGAAAAAGGAAGAAAAAGATGCAATTTGTATATTGCATCTTAAAAAGATGTTTTATTATGACATCTTTGCATTTAGAAATAATACAGATTTTTTTAATTACATTTTTTGTAACATACTAACATGATGACAATGTTGTTAAATAGGTAACTGGAGTTTTATTAACATGCATGAGGGTTTGATACTGTTTTTTTTTTCTCTTTTGATTACCCTTTCTTCTCTCCTTTACACCTGTGCTCTGTTCTAATGCACTTTAATTGTACATATGATGGTTTAGAGTGAGAGGTCCTGCTTCATATATTTTCTAATATCTTTTCAGTACCGATAGCCGATAGTCCGCCTACATCATTACCTCTTTGCTCTTTGATAGTGATTGATATGTAGTTATTTTGTTATGACTCGCTTCGTTTAATCTTTTAGTTACTGTTATTGTTGTTTGAAATTCCATTTAGAAATGTTGGTTCCGTTGAATAAAACAGTTTTATTCATATTTAAAAAAAATAAATAATACAAAGTATTTTACCATCTTCAGATTAGTGAATACACACAGTAATCTTTTATATGTAATCATTGTATATTCTGGTAATAGAAATGCTTTCAGCAACTCATTAATTATACTTTCTGGAAGAACACGAGGAAGATTCAAATGATGTATGGCAAATAGGTTTGTGACAAACCTGTGCCCATGCTAAGCACTTAAAAAGCAAAAAAAAAGATTTTAAAACTAGGCTTTGAGATTTGGGTCATCCTGAATTGCAATGTGTCCAAATTATGGCCAATCAGTTTATTGTCCTCATTCTCAAACTCAGAACCACCATACGACTGAATAAATGACTATACAATGGGCAAGCATGTTCGCTTTGATTTGTGATTTGGAGTTTTGGCCAAAAAAGAGATGGTATATAAAGAAAAAAAAACTGATGAAAATGTGCACAGATGAAATGAGCTGTGACCAATATAGAGAATAAAGAAGGAGGTGCAGTAAAAACCTTTATATTAACCTATTTATAAATATATATTAAATGTATTATATATATTTTTTTGCTCCTCTTGACTTCCACAACTGTTATCACCATTATACAAATGTCATATTCTTCCCTCTTTCCATTTTCTATTTTCTGGTTTTTTTTATATTTATATTTTGTTCTAGCCAATTGGATCCAGTTTAAACTCATCATTCTTTTTATTAAAGCCTCACCACTTACTTTACTTTGAAACAAATTCATTTCAGAATATCCTAGATCCATAACCTATTAGTTATGTTTACTGAAAGAACTTGATTAAGAATTAAATGATTGCAGAAACCCTAAATGTTACTGGCAATAAGAAACTACGGAGATGAGAACAGAAAAAGAAAATCAAAATGTCAGAACTAGAAAGCATATTAATCAAAAAGGCACTTAAAGAAAATGAACAAACTCTACTTAATTTTGTAACTATGTACATTTATTACAGCTCCACCTAGTGTTTGTGATGTTAAACACACTTTTTATATAGCACCAAATTATTTTGAAACACTTATTCATATTCACAGATTCACAAGGCACTAGGGGAAAAAACACAGTGGCTTTAGCTTGAGATATGTTTTAATTGCCCTAGATATATATATATATATATATATATATATATATATATATATATATATATATATATATATTCTATATCCTCTCTATGGATTGTTCTTTCTGCCTTATTACTTACTTACTAATATATATGAAATAAACCAGTAATAACATATAGAACATGAATAGTGATGAATTTTACCATAAAAAAAATGTATGATATATTGCACTCACAAGCATAAAATATAAAAATGGACATAATACGTTTCTTAAATCATCTAACCACCCATATAGGTAAGAGCCATAATAGGAGTGTATTCCTGTAGTCACGGTCTCTCTGCAGTTTTTAGATTTAAATTGCAGTAAATAAAGAAAAAAAGTTATTTATGTATGTATGTAAAGAGACAGGAATCTGATTCAACGTAAAACATCATGATAATACTCAAAACTGATATGTCCAAGTTGGAAAATACTGAAGCAATGAAAGGGTTGAGAAAACCACAGATAACTCTCCCCATGTAAACTACACATAGCTATATAACCAGAAGTGAGTCATGCATACCACGATGTTTATTGAAACAGTACCTTTGGACACATTTTTTGTATTAATATTGCAGTTTGCTTTTCTTAGATAATTTCTATTCTATAAAAAATATGGCACATCAGTCCTAGCTTTTTTAAATTAACTTGTACATGAAGGATTTGCTTAACACATCTAATTAATAATTCCAAAGCAAATCACACCTTTCATTCCATGTGTCCTTTTTGATCGTATTTATTGTGCTGCTGACATCTTCTATTACAGTCGTCTTTACTCATTTTTTGTGTAAGGTAAAATGGACTTCACACAATATGTTCAAACGCACGGTTACTTTGTGACACTAGGTCCTAGGCACAGCTGTTTTCTGTAACTTTATTATTAAATATATTATCATCAATTATTTTATATGAATCATAAATGAATCTTCTTAGGAACATAAAAAAGGCTAAGCAATTGCTTTTTTTCTTTGTTAAATTATGAAAACTGACATTGAAGAACTAAGATTTATGATGCTCCACTCTGATAATTAGCAAAAAAGGTCAAGTCCTCGCAAAAATTGTATTTATTTCTTTTACATTGCAAAATGAAGCCTTGTAGAACCGATGCTGCTTAAAACACATGAAATGTGGAATGAATAAGCAGAGTACACAAAAACAACCCTAATATTGTTCCATTCATCCCTTTTATCTAGTAAAATAAAAAATAAATGTAGCAAAATTCTAAATGTGGAACTATTTTTCTGAAAACTAATGGAATGTTACTGCTCATTCCTCTTCTATGTCTCAGTTTATTAGTGACATATCTGTGTCTTCCCAAAGCAGTTTTGATTTATTTTAATCTTCCTTAGCCGATGTCCTTTTATAAGCAGTTGTACATGTCTATACTCTTTTCTGTGCAGTTGTTTTATATATGAGTACAACCAGGGTTATCCACAAGAGTATAACATTTAAAGTGAATTTTCTAATTTTAGACCCATATATTCAAACTGGATATATCAACTAGGCCAATGTATCATTTCTATTTTCTGCTGCAAATTTCTAGTAGATCTTTTACTTCCTTCATTCACAGATGCTGGTTGGAGTGAACTTAGGGGTTTGTTGGTGTTAGGATCGGGACTTGTATACCTTACGGAGGACCACTGCCCTACGGGAGGGAGTCTATAGAGGGAGTCTATTTATCCACAGACCCTATTAGTGCTGAGTAGAAATTCAGGGCTTCTTATCTTGTAAGTGTAATATAATTATAACACATGCATGTGTTTTTTTAGTTTTGCACTATGTATCTTTTTATCATTTGTTTTCAACTCGATTAAAATATTGAAGATTGTGAATCTATTCCACATTGGGCAATTGCCCTACGCAGCAATCGAGAATAGGTATTGCAGTTTGATTTCTCTCATGTTATTGGATTCCTAGCCTTCCCACAACTATGTTTGATCTTTGTTTGTATATTAACCCCTTAACGCCGTTACGGCGTTCTATGCCGTCGCGGCTTTAAAGGGCTTTAAAGCCGTTGCGGCGGCATAGAACGCCGTAACTGCTGAAGCCCCCAGGAGGTACTGTGTACTCACCTCCACCGCAATCCTCTTCTGGGGGGCTGCCTGAGAGCCCAGGCAGCCCCCCTCCGGCAAATGAGGCCCCCGGGGGCCATGTGATCGCTCTCAAAGAGCGATCACATGGCCCCCTATAGCTGGCTATGGATCTGCCAGAAGTGGGGTGTCTAAAATATTAGACAGTCCCCCTGCTGGTAGAAAAGTATAAAAAAATAAATAAATACACATGTTAAAATAAAATACAAGTATTTATATATATATATATATATATATATATAATATATGTATATATATTATATATAATATATTTACATATAATATATATATGTAACGTCATACAAAGTGTATTTTAATATTAATATTAGTATATATATTAGTATTAAAATACACTTGGAATGACGTTACATATATATAATATGTATATATATGATATATATAATAGATCTACATATATATATTATATATAAATACGTATAATTAAAATAATAAATAAATAAGATAAATAATTAAATAAATAAAATATTGAAACAAAATTTAAAATAAATTATATATTCATATGTAATTTCATTCTAACTGTATTTTGTTATTAATATATATATATATTGGAAACAGAATACACTTAGAATGACATTCTATATATATCTATCTATATATAAAATACAAATAACCGCAAATATATATATATAGATAAATACATATAATTACATAAAAGATTACATTAGTATACACGTAGAATTTAAATACCTATAAATGCATATCTATTAAAATTCTACGTGTATATTTAAGTAATTTTTTAACATAATTATGTCATTTGATTAATTAAAATTTGATTGACATGCCTGACAACACAGGGAGAAAGTGCAGAGAATTTAATTCGCAAGCACTATATTTGACCCTGTAACTCTCCAAGACACCATAAAACCTGTATATAGGGGGTATTGTTTTACTCGGGAGACTTCGCTGAACTCAAATATTAGTGTTTAAAACTGGTAAATTGTATTACAACGATGATATTTTAAGTAAAAGTGACGTTTTTTGCATTTTTTACAAACAAACGGCACTTTTATGGACTATATTATTGTTGTAATATGTTTTACTGTTTTAAAACACTAATATTTGTGTTTAGTGAAATCTCCTGAGAATAACAGTACCCCCCATGTACAGGTTTTATGGTGTTTTGGAAAGTTAGAGAGTCACATATAAGGCTTGCATTTCATTTTTTTGACATTGAAATTTGCCAGATTAGTTATGTTGCCTTTGAGACCGTATGGTAGCCCAGGAATAAGAATTACCCCCATGATGGCATACCATTTGCAAAAGTAGACAACCCAAGGTATTGCAAATGGGGTATGTCCAGTCATTTTTAGTAGCCACTTAGTCACAAACACTGGCCAAATATTAGTTTTTTGCTTTTTTCACACAAAAACAAATATGAACGCTAACTTTGGCCAGTGTTTGTGACTAAGTGGCTACTAAAAAAGACTAAACATACCCCACGTTCAATACCTTGGGTTGTCTACTTTTTCAAATGGTATGCCATTATGGGGGTAATTCTCATTCCTGGGCTACCACACCGTCTCAAAGGTAACATTACTAATCTGGCAAATTTCAATTTGAAAATGGAACGTTCTATATTTGACCCTGTAACTTTCCAAAACACCATAAAACCTGTTAATGGGGGGTACTGTTGTACCCGTGAGACATCGCTGATTACAAATATGTGCATTTTGTTGCAGTAAAACCTAACAGTATTATGCCATTTACAGCTAAAATGTGAGGCGGAACTACAAATTAAAAAAAAAAATCTAATTTCTCACAGTTTTTTTTTAATTTTATTCATAATAAATTGTTTCATATATAAATATTTTATATGAAATGAAAGCCCTGTTTCTCCTGAACAAAATGATATATAATAAGTGTGGGTGCATTTAATATGAAAGAGGTGAATTACGGTTGAACAGACATATAGCGCAAATTCCAGTTTTTGTTTACGTTTTGTTTTGATCAGAACGTGCACTATTGACTCCGTCCTGAAGGGGTTAAACTGGAAACATAGCTGATTTTTTTTTTCAGCTATTTTGGTCTAAAATATGAAATTAATTTAGAATTTTTAACTAATAATTCTGTGTATGCTTAGTCAGCTGTCCATCTGGTGTTCCCACACAACTGAATAATTTCTTGTTTGTTTCTGGCAGATAAACTGACTTTATGTAGATCCTCAGAATACACTGAAAGAAGTTTGCCAGTAAAGAAAATGCACATGCTCTTTAATATTTAGAGTTACACTATAGTGTCAGGAATACAAACATCTATTTACTCACCTTATTTCCAGCGCCGCACCACTTAGCAATTTGACAATGTCAACCAGTCCAATACTTTCTCATAGGAATGCATTGGGAGGCTATTGCGCATGCATGGCAAAATGCTGTGCTGCGCCAATCAGAATCTCCTCATAGAGATGTGGAACATCAGTGCTGTAGAATGTGCACATACTGGAAGCACCTCTAGTGACAATCTAGTGGCCGAGTGATTGCCACTAGAGGTATTCCTAGGCAGTAATGTAAACACTGCTTTTTCTATGAACAGGCAGTGTTTACATTAAAAAGCCTGCAAAGATAGCCTGCAAACACCAAAACCACAACATTAAGCTGTGAAAAGCAAGAAAACAACCCAATTTAATTATTAAAGTGAATATCATTTATGAGGTTTCTGTCTTCAAGTCCAATTGGGTAAACATTATGAAAGATGTTTTACATCTTGTTGTAGGTCATTAAAGGTGGGCATGGGGAGGGCTTAATCCCCCTGACGGATGACGTTGGAGAATGTAAAGCGCCAATCCAGCGCTAAGGGACTCCGCACTGGAATTGGGTAAGTGACTAAAGTTTCTTGAAACCTTTATGAGTCAAGGGTGGCGCGAGGGAGGCGGAGGACAAGAGAACTCTATATAGTGTTAGGAATTCAGATTTGTATTCTTAACTCTATAGAATCACTCTAAAGAACTCTTTACTAGTTAGGGTTTTTGGCATCAGTCCCTTGAGGCTGCTGCTAGCATTTGATTACTCTGGCTATGGGCAACAAAACAGATGCGGCTTCTGTTAGTAACCAACGTGGGTTTATTGAAAGATGTAGATTTCCCCAATGTGACATTCTCTGTGGCATGCAGTACATTATAGCATTAAAAACCACATTTGCAGATGTACATGCACACTTTGCACAGTATGTTTTGTTATTGAGCCTGGCCTATGCTGCAGTTAACATATATGGTGATGCAGTCTCAGGACATTTTTGCATCAGGTTTAGTTCCATGTTGTGTTCTTCTCTGTTCCTGTGTCCGTTTACTGCAGACAGGTTTCTGCTTTAGGTTAAGTGATTGATGGAAACTCACGTTGCAAAATTATCTCTCTAAGTGTGAGATCCTCTGAAAGGAGTGGTTGCAGATCCTTTTGTGTATTTTGTGTATTCCCTCAATGGTAGGGTTATACGGGATGTTACAATTATGTATGTTCAATTGTTTTATTTCATTTTTCTTATTATGTTATTATGTTATTATGATAATGTTAAAGTATGGACACATGCATGAGACATAAAATATTAGATATCAAAATGTTGCACAGTACTTTGTGCTTGTTGATGTACCCATCTGAATTGCACACAACTTGCATGCAACAGGTTAAATATACATATATTGGCTTCCATATGTGTCAGTTTTGTTCAGCCAGTCATTGTGGTGTAAAATAAATGATGTCTTTAAATTTGCACAGCCTCAGTCCTTTTGTAATACAGCTGAATATGCCTGTAAAAGTTCATTGCTAGTACAAACTGCACCAGACGGTGTTTAGCAAAAGGTCTTGATTTAACAAACAGTGTAATTTTATGTCAGGACAAAATCAATATGATGTCAAGAGAAAATCTCTCTTAATGCTATGTAATTCTTTGGGACTAATTTATCAAACAATATGTTTAGTTGGATTTTTGTTAATGCAGTCTATGTAATAACACAAGTGATATCTTAACACTTTATTTAGAATCAGATCGAGCTAGTGATGTGCTTGTGAAACTGTATAACTCGTGTATGTATTATGCATTTTGGAAATGAACAAGAACAGCAACTACTTAATGTGGAAATCAAATCCCTTTTCATTTATGTTTATTATGTCTTATAATCTTGAATTTTAGAATGTTTATGGTTTTGCTCAGCTATGCATAGTGGAATATTACTTATTTACATCTTTAAAGGGTTACTCCAACCATCCTCCCACTACTACCCTGACCCCATATCCTGCTAATGGGGCAAAGCATTTTGTAATGGTTCACCCAATTACCTGGGTCCCGCTTGGCTTCTGAACGTCTCTGAGGGAAGATTTAGTACATCTGACTTCTGCAAAGCTGCCGCTCTCAGCATATCAATGAGCATCTTAGTAACACAATTTGTACAGAATTGACATTAGCCAGTCCGGAACTCTTATTCCAGGGTGGCTGGTGATGCTTCCATGACCTAGATTGAGGTGGAGTTTTACCTCCGGTTAATGAATGTTCTATAGTCAAATGCTTTACATATAGACTCCAGGCACAATGACCACTTAAAATAGGTCTCATGTAACTAGGCATCTAGGCCCCAAGTCCCCCGGACAAAGACAATCTGCCATTCCATTAATCACACTGTATATATGTGATGTTTGGTTGCCCAGTTCTTTTTTGACTAAAATTGGTTAAAATTATTATATTAATACATTATTTCTACCAATCAGTCCTTAAGAAAGAAAACATTGTGCATAAGATATTAATGTTGGTTGTGTTGTCAAATGATGTTGCCCAACTTCACAGATTAGGTGCAGATGAAGGGAAACACCGTCACTTGTTCATGACCATAAATAATCCTCTCTGAACATTGTAACAATTCATCACATCATAACTTAAACCACTGTATCAGGCAAGGAAAAAACACTACATCGAATGTCCAAGACTTGGAACAGCAACATAGTGCCGATATTAAAGGGACACTTTAGGCACCCAGACCACTTCAGCTAATTAAAGTGGTTTGGGTGCAGTGCCCCTTTACACTTAGTGCAGCAATATAAAAATTGCAGTTCCATAGAAACTGCAATGTTTACTTTGCAGCTCTAGGTCTGCCCTAAGTGACTTTCTACCAACCCACTAGAGGGCTTCCTGAATTGAAACTCACCTTTTTTCCGGTATCTGATGCTGGACGTCCTAACGCTCTGCATGAGGACCTCAAGCATCAGATTTCTCCCCATAGTAAAGCACTGATTCTATGCTTTCCTATGGGGAGGTCTAATGTGTGCGCGGCAGTTGCCGCGCATGTGCACTAGACCCTGCTCATTGCGGGACGGAGGAGGGTGCGGAGTGTTGACCCAGCAACGAGGGACATTGGAGCTTGGAAAAGGTAAGTAAACAAAGGGTTTTTAACCCTTTAGTTACCAGGGAGAGGGGGATGTGAAGGATTTGTAAGGCATCCTATCCTGATTATTTCCAGTAGAATGACATCAATAAAACAGAAACTAGATATTTTCTTTAGTCAGCACTCAACAGGCTTAGCAGCTCTTCTTTACACTAAAGCACAAAAAGCAATTCTCAATTTCACAGCCCGGTCCTAAATAGCACATAAATAGGCCAACACAGTGGCAACAGGTAAGCTTAATTACACTCAAGTACAAAATAGCTAGCTGGGAAATCTGGGCCTGGAATTATTATTATCGATTACTGATTTGTAGTAAATTGAAACTGCTTTAAAAGCTTTCTCACATTTCCGGCGTGGTTTGGCCGTGAACGAAGATGGCCGCGTAAAGGACGAGCTCCGACCCACATAGCTAACAAAGCAGGCTTACCCATCAGCACGGCACGAAAATGGGGCGCACTAAACGCCCTGACGGCTCCCAAACACCCAGGCATCCAGCGACTGCCGCACACACGGGCCCCATGGATGGATATCTGGCCCCGGCACCCGCCGAATACCACGAGGCAGCCGGCGCAAGCATGGCCGACTCCCCGGCCTCCTCACCAATACCGGAGACGGCTGCACCCACGCTGGCGGACATCAGTGCAGACATCAAGGCAATTAAAGCCCTGGCAGCAGCAATGGTCACTAAATCTGACATGCAGACCCTATCCGAGAATCTACACTCGGCGATCCGCACAGAGGTAAACTCTATTAAGGCCGAAATCTCCACACAGGCCTCCAGGATACAGGCAGCTGAGGCCTCAGTGCAAGCTGTTGGGGAGAGGGTTGAAGCCTCAAATCTGGCTATACATAGACAAGGCAATATTCTCCTACACCTGAGACACCAAACCGAAGATCTTGATAACAGGGGCCGCAGATCAAACATTAGGGTCCGCGGCCTACCGGAACCTGAAGGGGCGGAGGCCGTAGAAGCAACACTACAGACGCTGTTCCGCGACATACTGGGCCCAGAAGCGCCAGACTCCATAACGTTTGACAGGGCGCATAGGGCTAACAGAGCACGCACGTCTGATAACACACCGAGAGACATTATATGTTGCCTCCACTCCTATAAGCTGAAGGAGAAAATTATGAACAAAGCCCGCGCAAGACCCACCTGGCGTTTCAATGGCGCAGAAGTTGCCCTCTACCAGGACCTATCTCCCCTCACGCTTGAGGCTCGTAGGGCCCTGAGACCCATCACAGCGCTACTCAGGGATAGGGGGATCCCATACAAATGGGGTTTCCCCTTTATGTTATTAGCCAGACATCATGACGACTGGTTCCCGCTACGCTGGCCGGAAGAGGTGCCCAGGTTCCTACAGCGCCTCAACCTCCCGCCTACAGAGGTTACCGACTGGATCCTGGGGCCACTGGACCAGAGGCAGGGACTTCACACCCCGAACTTGCAACGAAGACGACGAGACGTCACACCTAGGCGCCCACAGGCCCGCAGGCAACTGATGCCCACGGACCCGGAGGAATAAAGTTCTGCCCCCCACTTGTATCCGCCAAGCAAGGAAGACCGACCTGGACACACTAACATACCACGGCCCGCTGACAACCACAGATGACAACGCTATCCCGTGTACATCAGATGCCAGATAAGTACTGTTTACGCATACACATGTAAGGGGACTTATCCATGACCGGGTGTTACAACACTCTTCTAACACGCCCTTGGGTGAGGAAGGCTACCCCAAGTTGATTAGGGAGGGGGGACTGAAGGGGGGAGGACGCACCGTTTGGCCTACCCGTGGGATGGGGTATTTGCAGAGCATATCCCACATGTGCACGTAAGACACAACCTATGTCGCTATACGGGACTGTTGAAATGTTGAAATGCTGTACACACGTGCACATATAGGGAGACTTCCACATGGCCGGGTGTTGCCACACATTCCCAACACGCCCCGGGAGAAGGGAGGCTGCTCTAAGTTGCTTGGGAAGGGGGCCTGAGGGGGATGGGATGCACCATCTAGCTTGCCCGCGGGATGGGACTCTTGCAAGACATGCCCCACCTGTGCACGCGGAACACGAACTAGGTCGCTTCATGAGACTGTTGGTTAATCACGGGACACTCAAGCACTTGATATATTATGGTTTTACTGATGCTGTATTGTGAGTTGGTCCGGTCGTAGCTATAACTCACCACTGACTATAGCACCATAAGAGGGATGGATAGAGGGAGGTGGGGAACGAATGGGGGATTTCTATGTGAATATAGATCTTATTTCGTTGATATTGATATGCCGGGCTATATTAGGTGTGATAGCTTTACGGGTGGGGGAAGGGCGGAGATGCTGTAGAGCCCTAGGGCTACGAAAGGGATAAGGGTCACGAAGTGAGCTTAACTGGGACTACACCTACGAATACACCAATAATACCAGATTTCTGGGGTTGGGGGGGTGGGGGGAGGGTCGGGCTGGGGGGGGGGGCGGCTGGTTTCTGAATAATGCTAAGATGTGATGTCAGGTGTTTATTAGGTAGCATTGTTTGTTTCCTGAACTGTATGATAGGAACCACTTGCGATGTTCACTCTAGGCGGACAAACACACGCACGCCCATGCCGCCTGGCTCCTGCCCCCCCCCCCCCTCCCCCATGGACGGCCAGCCCCGCTTCCTGTCCCCGGAATAGAGGAACAGGGACGGAGCCCGCTATGGGAGACGGGGGACTTAGATCGAACTCCCTGTGCGGCCAGCCCGGCCAGACACGGCCCACAATTCGAACTACCTTACGACAGCAGTGGGCTATCCGCCCCGACACAGGGTAGGACCAGCAGTTACCCGCACCGTCTATCCCTACAGTTGTTGACCCATTCCCCCATACTACGTGACCGTAATAATCGATATTTTCACAAGTATTGGCCATTGAATTCAACTTAGGAACACGTGGGACACGGACACTCCTTTGAGAGTACACACACTACTACACCACTGGACACTGTGCATCTACTACTGACTGGACAGTGACACTGGACTTATTCGGCCACACCGCCACCCCGACATACACCTGTGTAGACCACATTACTGGGGGCCCCAAGACCGTGGCTGCCCTAGCTTGCTAGGGAACGGTACGGTCTTGTTATCCACCCAGCTACACAGGACACCCTCGAGTGGAGGGGATAACTCTTATTGACATCGTAACACTGAGCACTTACACCAGGGGCCTCCTGGGACGGGCTAAACTGGGTGTGGGCCGAGCCGCCCCAACTCGTGGGACTTGTAACTTACGAAGGTTCTACCTTTCCTCTTCTTTAACTGCACTTGTATCCTTTTTTCCCATCCACCCCCCCCCCTCTTCCCCTCCCTCTCACACCGGCAGGCGGCGCGCGCGAGGGCCACTGGACCCAGAACACCTGAACACGACTGCGGAGTCACCAGCGACCTCGCCCGCGCTATCCCAATGGCGTACACAGCAGCGCCTCTACATGTCCTTACGCAAAACTGACGAGGCCTTAACTAAATGCGGCCAAAGCATCCATTCCCGCTAAATGGAAGCAAACACAACCACCGACTGTGACGGATTGGCTTCAGAGGGTAGAGGACATTCACACGGCTGAGGCGCGATATGCAGAACTGCTAGGAAGGAGCACCAAACATGTCGATGCCTGGACCCCGTGGTATGTATACCTCTCACGACCAGGAGCAGGGAGACCATGAAACACACCATTTCACACGGTCATGGAGTGCCCGAGCGAGCGCTGATGTATGGTGCCACATCTAAACCCAACCCCCCCCCCACTCCCCCCCCCCTCTTCTTCTCCTTCCAACAATATACAAGGTTTTTTACTCATCCCCACGCGACCTATTTCTGGGACACAGTGGCGGCGGCTCGGACTGCCCCAGGGAGGCCGGACCGGGGGTACCTGACTGTGAGGATGCGTGAGCTGTAGGAGAACTTTGCAGTAGATCCCAGGGAGGCGCTCCAGTGCCATCACCAAAAACTGACTACAGGGACGACTAGGACACTGACCGAACTGAACAACGACTCCACCGTATGACTCAATAGACCGACGAGAGGAAGGGAACATAACATACGCCCTGCGACACTCCAAGGCACCTCATCAGGCGTCTGACTGACGGACTTCTGAAGTGGACAGACGCACCCAAACCACTCCTGTAACATGGGTGGCCACTGGAGGTTCTCCTCCAGGGGACCCTAGACTAGGACGAGGATTTGAGGGTTACACCCTTAGTGGTGCATTGTATGTGCTTGACATTCACACTCTCACTTGCTACACAATGTACTTAGCTCATCGATAAATACTCACATGTCCTCGACACTGCTCCCACTTGGGATTACGCAGGGGCCCTCAGCCATATATGTCGCGTCTCACCATGACTATAAATATGAATACTACCTACTCTCCCGGCTATTAGACTTATAAACCGGGCCACCTGAAGGTGCCACGGAACGGGGGCCCTGAGATATCCCATTATTTAGCTTTAATTGAGAGGTTTTTGATGTTACTGGAACGGTATTAGCTTTTAAAGATGCATCTATCTATATTTGTTTGATTGTTTACTTTGCTCAAGTTACCTACGCTTTACTGGTTGTTGAACAGCCATATGACGCTTGTTGCATATCAGATGATCAGAAGATAATAATGCTTACTTTCGATGTTAACTTACGAACTGACTTGCCGTATATACACTGTTGTGGTGTATGACTGTGTGTTTCTGTACTCACCTGTTCGTCATAATAAAGAATTTACAAAAAAAAAAAAGAATTATTATTATCAGTCAACCTTGCTCTTCCAAATACTGTCCCCCAGGAACTCAATGTGTACAATAGGAAAAACTTCCCTTAAACTAAACATTTCTTGGAGCTAAATATGGTCTACCACATGTCAGGTAGAGCATATGCAGGATTCTGGGTCCTAAGTACACCCTTTCTATGACTTTGCCCATTATTCTGTCACACAATATTTTCATAAACCTTATTAATTGAAATGAATTTACAATTTTAGGCTGAAGTAGCAGAACTGGAAAACTATCCAAGTCATCTATGATTTCAGTTTGGTTCGTTTGAGCGAAAATTAAATGAAACACACACTAAATTCAGTGGAATCAAACAGAGAACGAAAACAAACAAACACAAAAATAAGGATCCACTACTTCCTCTTATTATAAGCTTTCCATTAAATGACTCTCTTTGTAATTTCAACCCATCACACATTATTTGGAATTGTTCAACTCATAATGTGGCATGTAACAATGGTGCACTCACCAGTAAGGTCTTGGAAATGTGCTCATAATTCTTTATTATTAAGATATTAAGATGCAGAAATACTCTAACACATTAAAAAATATTTACAAGTGAATAATAAGAAACATCATAAGAGTTGTATCAGTCTGTTAGGGATCTGTATAGGTATCTCCCTTTTCCATCCCAAAGCATCTCTGTGACTTCTCTGTGACTTCAGGTGATACAACCTCCTCAGTGCCTTCTTCATATTTATAATGCTTTATTGCTCCAATGTCAGATCATTTTGTGCATAAAAATAAGCCCCCTCCTCTTACTTTGTCTATTTTGCAATCCTCTTGGTTGTTGTATGTGAAGGCAAAATGAAAAACACAAAGAATCAATAAAAACTAAAAATGTATGACAATATCAACTATTAAACAAAACTAAACAATCATGAGAAAAGTAAATTGCAAACATGGAAATATAATCTGCAAACTGTTACATAAATGTTATAAATCCAACATGGCCATCCTGAAATGCATTTAGTTACTTTACTGTCTGAAGTTATACTATAAGAGTGGAATATGGCTGTGCAGTGCAGTCTGGAATGCATTTAATAGTACAACCCACTTAACAAATCTAACAAAATCTATATATAATATATATGCCTGTAAATGTATAATAAATCATCAAAAATTACATAAGTGTCTGACCGACGGTTTGGCCCATTTTGGCCTTTCTCAAGATCTTTGCGTCTTCTAAAAAGACCTCTGAGTGCAACTCTTCATTAGCTATTATATATTGAATGCAGATTTTTGGCACATTGGCAGTCTCTAACTATATTGTGTATATAGGGTGAGTGCCAAGTGATATATACAGCTATAATGTTTAGACCACACACAAATTCCCTATTTCCTTTGAATTTACTTTGCTGAAGTTAAAACTGTTGGAAATTCAAAGTGAATCTCATATTTTAGTCCAACATAGCTGAATAAACAAATATCCAAGTTAGATATATTTTCAGTTTGACTTTTCTTTTTGGCTTAAAATTTGATTCCTGTCAATTCACACTTTAGTAAATATCTCTGAACCTATTTATGCGTACAAACTAGCATAGTATTTGGAAATATGGTGTGTTTTGTCTGGTTTA
>NC_086318.1:339767155-339822155 GCF_036172605.1 Pelobates fuscus | reverse complement strand
GTTATTTCATCATACTAGTCCTTTCAGTGAGATTTATAAAAAAAAAAAAAAAAAAGTGCTATTCTGGGAACAATATGCTATATGTTAAGTGCCAAAGCTTGCCTTCCCCTGCATGAAAGTATTTTTATGCTCAATATTAGTGTATTTACATTTTCAGAATGATAATTACTTTGTGTTATCTCTTTACAAGGTGTGACGGACCACCTGGCACACCGACTGGGTACCTCCGACACCAGTAATGCTTCAGCCCCTAGCCGCCGCAACTCTGCTGGGGTCTCTTTGTCGCTTCCCACCATGAAACAGGTTCCTGGGTACAGCTTCAAGTGATTAAGCTCTCCAGCAGAGAGTATTGCTTATCCACCCAAACACTACCCTAGGCTGAATGAAGGGTGAAAAGGAATTGCTTTATTATGGCCAAGTTGCCTGCTTATATCCTCAACCCCCAGCAAGGGGTCTCCACACAATACAACGAAGCCCCTCCCAAAGATCTCTGTGCCTGGGAGATTATTGAGTTAAAGACCAGTAAGCTAAACACAAAACCATAAAACATAACAATGCTCCAAAACATGATAAAAATCTACAGTAACCCCACATAACATACATCCCCAAATAGCCCTGATCTAAGTGCCAAAGTTCTCCAAATAGTGCTTAGATCCATGCAGTGTAGGGGAAACGACACCTTCCCCTCTCCTGGTGGGCTGCAAAGTGGTGCAAAACCTCAGACCAAGTTGTCCGAGAACCGCACGGTCACCTCAGATAACAGTTCCATAACATTCGTGGCTAAGTACCATGGAGGGGATCCACGAAGTCCTCACGACGAAATTAGTTCCATAGTGGTCGTAGCTAACTACCGCTGAAGACCATTCATGGGTTTGGTTCATGCGAACGGCCACCAGGGAGCTAGCATTCAGTTCTATTTCAATGAAGGGAAAGTGCCGAACCAGGGGCACCCAGGGAAAGCTGCTAATGGTGGCTGGGCAGGGTAACTCATCCCAAATGGGGTATCAGACCTGGACCATAGTCGGTGGGTAGGAGGCCAGCTTCAACACTCCTCCAAGAGCGTTTGTCACACAAGGTGTAATAAAATGTTACTCTTTATGGTACAAGTTTAGATTATGAGAAAATAAAGCATAAAAAGTTGATTACTAAAAGAGGATACAAAGTTAATAACAACAATTACATAGGCATGACAGTGTATTATACATGAGTAAATTCTTCATTGAAAGAAATACACTAATTCCAAACGCAACATTTCAAAAAGAATATAGTATGTCAAATTGTGTTTTTCTTCAAAAATATATTTCCGCTGTAATACTATGTGCAAATATAATGTTCAACGCAAGTGCAAAATGTGCTTCAGGAACTTTTGTAAAGGGCTTATTAATGTGCTCCACAAATAAAAAGTGCATTGAAGTGCACATAAGATTTTTTTTGTGTAATATAAAGGGCAAGAAAAAATATACACTTACATTATATATTGCAAACTTCACTCACTATGGCATTATCCTATGTGTGTGTGTGTGTTTAGTCGTTCAGTTGTGTCTGACTCTCCGTGGCAATATGGACCATAGCATGCCAGATACACGCCAGGTATAACAACTTCATGTTTGTGGCTTCAGTGACCTCATCTATGCATCTCCGTCTCTGTCATCCCGTTCTTCATATCCCCTTAATCTTTCCCAGACTCAGAGTCTTCTCTAGAGAATCATGCCTTCTCACAGATTTATTGCATCTTCCTGCAATCCAAGGGATTCTAAGCAGTTTTTGCCAACACCACAGTTCAAAGGCATCAATTCTATGACGCTCAGCCTTCTTTATAGTCCGTCTCTCACATCCGTATGTTACTATTGGAAATATCATAGTTCTGACTATGCGGACCTTTGTTGATAGTGTAATATCTTTAGATTTTACCAGCTTGTCCAAGCTTGCCATAGCTTTCCTCCCCAGAAGCAAACGTCTTTTAATTTCATGACTACAGTCACCATCTGAAGAGATCTTGGATCCCAGGAAAATAAAATCTGTCACTGTCTCCACATCTACCCCAACTATTTGCCAGGAGATTGCTGTTTGCCATAATCTTAGTCTTTTTAACGTTGAGCAGCAAGCCAGCTTTTTCCCTCTCTTCTATTACCCTCATCAATAGGTCCTTTAGTTCTTCCTCACTTTCAGCCATCAGAGTAGTATCATCCGCGTTTCTGAGGTTGTTGATTTTTCTTCCAGCAATATTGATTCCAGCTTTGCATTCATCGTGCCCTGCCTTAGGCATTATGTATTCCACATAGAAGTTGAATAAATAAGGTGACAATATACAACCTTGTCGCACTCCTTTCCCGATCTTGAACCATTCTGTGGTCCCATGTTCGGTTCTGACTGTGGCTTATTGGTCCACATACAGATTCCTCAGGAGGCATATGAGATGATCTGGTACTCCCATCTCTTTAAGAACTTGCCACATGCTGTTATGATCCACACAGTCAAAGGCTTTAGAATAGTCTATGAAGCATAAGTAGATGTTTTTTCACACTCTCTTTTCTTTCTCTATTATCCATCGTACATTGGCAATTTGATCTCTTGTGCCTCATCCTCTGCGGAGCCCAGCTTGTACATCTGGTAATTCCCGGTCTATATATTGTTTGAGTCGAGCTTGTAGGATCTTAAGCATTATCTTGCTGGCATGTGAAATTAGTGCAAATGTTCAATAACTGGAGCACTCTCTGACGTTGCCTAATTTTGAGGTTGGGATGTAGACTGACCTTTTCCAGTCTTTTGGCCAATGTTGAGTTTTCCAAATTTGTTGGCATAAAGCAAGCAGAAATTTAACAGCATCATCTTGCTGAATTTGAAATAGTTCAATTGGGATTTCATCAACTCCTGCAGCCTTGTTATCTGCAAGGCATCCTATGGCATATCTCACTTCGCTCTCCAAGATTTCTGGTTCCAGCTTATTGGACCAACTATTGCTGTTAAGATCCTTCCTGTATAGATCTTCAGTGTATTCCTGCCATCTCTTCTTTATCTGATCTTCTTCTGTTAAGTCCCTGCCATTTTTGTCTTTTATCACACCCACTTTGGCATGAAAGGTAACTTTTAGATCCTCAATTTTCTTGAATATATCTCTTGACTTTTCCATTCTGTTATCTTCTTCTATCTCTTTACATTGTCCTTTGTAGTATCTCTTCTTGCTATCCTTTGGAATTCTGCATTCAGTTGGACACTATCCTATAGCTTGTCTAATTCATTCAATGTAGTGTATTATAGAAAAAAAGAGGAAAGAACATATATTGTAAAAATGTATATGATATTGCAGATAGCAATATATCAGTGAAATTCCACTCACAAGTGGAGAGCAGTGAAGTCTGCTCTAACTATTTAAGGGCTACTGCACTATTACATGTTGCTATTTTTGCACATTCTAAGATTGGAATTTATTTTAGCGCCTTTTCTTCACTTGTTTTTTTTAAGTAATTTGTATTTGTATGCAAATAAAATGTTAGCATGGAGATGTTAAAGTTCGTTCAGTCTCCACATTGACGTAAAGCAGGCCCACGATGAACCATATAATGGTATTTATTGAAGAACACTTAATCTTGTATGTTTCATCAGATACCTGGTCTATTGTCTGCTTTTGAAATTGTCATTGGGAGTGGGGCCACTCTGATGTTGTGTTTGTTGTCTCTACTCTTCTAATCCACATGGACATAAAACATAGAAAACCTATGTTCCTTTTAACCAACAGTGCTGTTCCTCCAATCATTGCAACAATAACATTACCGTAAAATAAACAACATATAATACAGCACTGTGGGCTAAATGCTATCAATAATTGTATAAAGCATCAGTACATCAATTCACTACCTGCTATTCATTATTTCTACTTTTAAGATTATTTTTTTAATTCCTTCCTACGCACACCAATGTATTTATAATAATCTGATAATCTAATGTTGACAGACAAATTAAGGAATTATCCTGCATGATAACAGGTATATATTGATGTGTTAGTGTTCAGACTTTTTTTTTTTAATATAACATTTTCTACTATATTGTGAAGACTCTAAATAACTCCAT
Organism: Pelobates fuscus; assembly: GCF_036172605.1. Lineage (NCBI taxonomy): Eukaryota > Metazoa > Chordata > Amphibia > Anura > Pelobatidae > Pelobates > Pelobates fuscus. Next base: position 339,818,087 of record NC_086318.1, on the reverse strand, counting down.
TTAATTTCCAGTTTAAAATGTTGATATGGTACTTCTTGTTTAATTTCTTTAATAGTAATTTATAAAACCTTAGATAAAGAATATTCTTTTCCTTCTTTTGTTTCCCTTATAATAATTTTGTGTTAAGCATCTTCTCCTTGGAAGAAAGTTGTTTGCATTCCCGTATTGTTTAAAATGAATCAGTGGACAAAATACGCATTGTATTTAAAATAACCCAACTAAAAGATTTCAAGTGGGGGATTTATCACTTAAATTAGAAGTTATCCAAGTCAATATTTGCTTTCAAATGATGTGGAATTGAAGTTGTAAAATTCATGAATAATCTAACCATTATTATTTTTCAGATATAATACACAACTATTTAGTCTATTCAAAAAGGCAGATCTAAAATCACACAGTGCTTAAGCAGCTTGAGCATTAAACTCTATATAAGAAAAATTCCTCAAAAGTAATTTATATTGTGTGGTAAACTTGTACCCAACTAAAACAGCAAATTAAAACATTAATCACCCCTGTAAAATTTAAAGCCTCACACATAGAGAAAAAAAATATTAGGAAAATACATTATCTTGTATTGCTAAAATAAATATTGCTCATAGAAAAGCAAGTCTAATCTTTCTGATTATACTGTGGATGAAGATGTACATTAAAGCAATTTAATATTTCTCTCTGAATTAGTCAATAGCTCATTTTAGAAGGTAGCACACATTTTAAAATTTGAAATTTCAGTGCTTATGTTACATAGTTACTTAGTAATCCAGGTAGAAAATAGACTCAAGTCCACCAAATACAACAATTCATACATCTTGTCCTGCTGTTCATCTAAAAGAAGACAGTAAACCCAATCTGAAGCCATTGCCCATTGTGCCATGTACACAGAATCAGACATTACAACCTCTTTAGACAGATAGTGCCACATCTTTTTTTTTCTTACTGTAAAAAACCTTTCCATCTGTTGCAGGCAATATCGCCATTATTTAAGTCCCACTGGATATCAGGTCCTTGTCCCTTCACTCACTTACCTCGTGCTCCCACGTTGCGTCTTTCACTAAATCCACGAGGACACCATGTCAGAGCGCGACCCCCCAGGCAATGCATTTGGTTTAATCACCCATGCCGACTACTCACGTTCATGCGAACAGCACCTCTGTTCGCTCGAACGCCACTTACCAGAAACAGAAGGAAGAACTCCATGCACACGAATGCCACCTCTGTTCATGTGAATGCTACTCACCTATACTGCAGACAGAACTCCATTTGTATGGATGCCGGCTCTCAAACACAGCACGAACAGAAGTATGTTCATGAGAATGCTGCTGCTTCCACGTGCGGCCACACAGAAGGAAGAACATCAAGGGAATCAAATGGCACACGTGCGCCACCACAGAGCCTTTTAAAGGTACATGAGGTAGAGACCAGGGTGGAACCTCAATTAACAAGACCACCCAGTTTCCCTATTTAAGTCGCACACACCCTTCACTCTTTGCTCAGTTGTACTATGCTCCTGATTGTGTAAAGACTCCTGTTCCTGATTTTGACCCTTGCCTGTATAATTGCTATTGAACCTGTGCCACCTGTCCTGACCTTTGGCTTCTCTGACTATTCTCTTTGTCTAATCCTTCGGTACTGCAAATCTGATTCTCTGCCTATCTGCATATTGGGCTCCGTGCACTAAACTGTGTACCCGACACTGCATGACTGTTACATTTTCTGCTAAGGTAGAGGCTACTAGATAGTTTTTTGTACTGGCCCTGTAAACCATATTAATTTAGTGTTTTTCCTTCTGTTGTTAGATGTATATATAGGTGTAACTATTTCATACAATATAACATAAAGAAAGAAAACAATAACAATAGTCAAAACATTAAATAAAATTAAATTAAAAAAAAGAATAAAAAAATGAAAATCAACAAGAAATATTTAAGTGTGGCACCAATTCTTATTTAAACTATCATTTAAACTCAATTTAGCCCAGTGTAAACAATAACAGGCAGCCTACCAGTAGCTACCACATTTTTTTTACATGAATCTCTAACCATAAGATCCTACATAGGCATCTTACACTCTTAGAGAAGTTTTGTTTTCGAGGAAAACGATTATTCACCAGCATTTCCACACTCAATCAATTACTACCAACAGGAGACCAACACATTCTATTCACGAAGACAAGCTCACTCACCAAAAATGGTCAAAGATGTTGATACTGACACGTCAGAGCAATCCTTGAAATACCATGAGATGAATTACAAAAATTTGAGAAGTTGGTATCCGACAAATATTACAGACGTTCTTTCTGGAGGTGTCCCATAGGTGCTGGAGATACTGGGGGTGGCTTGATCGCTATTGCATATTTTGGGGGAATTCTCAAATTTATCCCCCTATTGGAGAGAGATATTTGATGCAATGACCCCTGCAGGGTATGAGTAGATGGAAATCCTCACTGGAGACGTGCCACTATATCGATCCAAATGCAAGAAAACATTTAAACATCTAAACACTTATTGATGCCTGCACAATCTCTGTTCCCTGCCAGCTGGCTGTGGTGAGACCCAATGACATTTCAAGGATTGCTCAGTAGAATAGAAGATATCCACCGGATGGAGGAGCAAAACGCCATGCTGAAAGGTCGTACCGATAAGTATGAGGAAGTATGGAGCACCTGGTACCTCAGTACCATAGGCGTGCGCACGGGGTGTGCTGGGTGTGCCTGGGCACACCCTAATTCCCGCGGCACACCTGTGAGTCCTGCAGGAACACGTTCCCACTGTTCCTGCAGGCACTCTGCCACCCCCAAATGCCCTCCTCCCCCCGTGTTCCCCCTGTTGGGTGGGGGGCCCCAAGAGGTGAAGAACACCCCTCCCCCTTATTGACGTCATATTCCGGCTCCCAGCTACTGTAGACAGCCAGCGCGACGAGAGGGAGCAGAGAGGACACAGCTCCCTCACCGCCTCTGATTTGGAGACAGGCGCCCGACTCACTGGACTCCAGGAACATGTCCACGCCAGCTCTCCAGGTAAGGAGGCTGGGTGGACATTTTTTTATTAAAAAATTATAATTTGTGGGGGGCGTGGCTAGCTGAGCAGCAAAGCAGACGTGTGTACAGAGAGCTCCTGGAAAATCAACTTAAAAACACATCAAAAAGCCACGAAAAGCCTGCAGACTAACGCTACAACCGGGCTCCTGGCGACCCTGAACCCCCCAAAAGAGAGATGGGGTGCAAACATAGAAAATTGCTGGCTTCTGAGGCTTCCAAAATGCCAGACATTAGTGGTCTTTCGATAGGCCGCAACAGCCAGCCAAGATGGCGCCTAGCAGGCCTCGAGGCTCCAGTGAGTCAGAGATGTCCCCGGACGAGGAGGCACCAGAATCAACACAAGCCCCTAGTGGGATATACAGGAGAGATGACTCTGATTCAGATACATCACCCTCTACCAAAGGGGATATCAAAAGGCTACTGCTCAAGCTCAGAGGAGTCTGGAAGAAGGACCTGGATGAGGTCGTCGGAGAACTAGGCGGCATCAAGGCCCGCATTGGAGCAGTAGAGACCCGAGAAGAGGAAGGTAATAGCACCCTCGCAGAGACCTGGGCTAATGTAGAGGACCTCTCCCAGCAGCGCCAGCAACTCACCTGCACCGTCATGGCCATGGAGGCTAGGCACAGAAAGAAAAATATACACATCCGTGGGGTGCCTGAAACAGTGGGGCCCGAAACGGTGCTGGAGTTCGCTAACAAACTGGCCAAAGTGATGGAGGTGAGGGGAGAGGGAGGGCTGCCGCCTATAGCTATGGCATTCCGGATCCAAAGGGCTGCGACGGCCCCAGTGGACGCTCCCAGGGACATAATCGCTGTCACTCGGAGCACAGCGGTGAAAACAGCGATCCTGACCCGCTCACGAAGTACACCCCACACCGAGGTGGATAGCTGCCAAGTCAGAATCTTTGACGACTTACCGTTTGCGGTCCTGTTGGAGAGACGCAAATTCATGCCAACCACCAAACTGCTTAGAGACCACGGAATCAGGTACCGCTGGAGAGCGTCGGGTACCCTGGTAGTGTCACACGGGGAAACAGTGCTTTCGCTCTCCGTCACAGATGACCCCGCGGACTTTCTGAGGTGACTTCAGTTACCGCAGCTGCAGCCCGCTCCACTAGGAGCGAACCGAGCTCACCCCGCGGAGAAACTCACCACCGAGAGAGGAGAAAAAACTGGCATGGCGATGGCGGAACGGCGATCTACACAATAGCAACCTCCATAGTGCGGTTAGCCCTGGAGAAAGAACGCAGCCGAAAGGACTGCCCTTACCCCATATGAACTGCTACCGCAAACCACCAGACTGTGAGACTTTAAATTCTACATGAGACGTTACAGGTCACCAGATCTTAAACTTTAAACTTTATATGAGAGGTTACAAGTTTATACCATATAGTTTTTCCTATTCCTTTTTCCACTAAGGGGTTACTTTAAACTGCTCACGTTAAATTCTAGGCAAGAGAGCTATACCAATATGCATATCTTTAACTCTGCACCAGCTGTCCAAGGGTGGCCCCAAAGAAGATAACATTCTACTCTAAAATGTTTATTTTTTAATCTTTTATTTTTTAACTTTAGTTGTGAAAATGTTACACTAAGAGGCATACCATTCGCTCTATATGAGCTGTCAGAGGGTTGTCCCTAACCTGTTTTTACTCAACCCCACAAGAGCAGCTAGTATGAGGTACCAAAAATGTCTTAAGGGCTGTAAATGTCTGTAGGACTCTGCATCCCCCACCTGAGCTGCCACCGTACTCACCCGGGTCTGAGACACAGGCACTAACTACCTAAGATAGAGGGGGACCAAAACGGGGGTACAAAAGGGACGGGGGGAGACGGCCTTCGTGAGAAACACAGAAGGGGGAACGGGGGGATAGACAGGTCAACAGTGGGTGACAAACACGGACCAGACGCATGATCAGGCACCACAACCGCCACAAGATCTGGGGGACCTCTCAGCCCATTACTATGACTGCAAGGAGACAACCCACGGACATGCCCCGCCAATTAACAGCGGGGGACGCATTGAGAGACAACCGGGTGACCCGAATACCAAAGAGACGAAAAAGAGACTGAAGGAGAAGAGGGAGTGAAGAGGGGCAGGGGATGGGAGGCACATGTACCACACTATAGAAAAGGAGAGACACCTAACGAATAGTGGGATAGGTAGGACACCTCACGGGGACACATAAGGGGATCCACAAAGTAACCTAATGGCCTAACCACAGGGGACCCACCTGCTCAGTCGCAATTGATTATTGCCACTAAAGTATAGCGATGCTTGTTTCTTATGTTTGTATTATACCTTTATATGTTTCCTTTTATTCTTTTTGAACTGGAAATTGTATACTATCACCACAACCCGTGGAAATCTTCCACAACAAAAATAAAGAATTTAAAAAAAATAATAATAATAATTTGTGAGTGTGTGTGTGTCTGTGAGTGTGTGTGCGTGAGTGTAAGTGTGTGTGCATGTCTGTAAGTGTGTGTGCATGTCTGTAAGTGTGTGTGTGTGTAAGTGTGTGTATGTGTGTCTGAATGTATGCATGTGTGTCTGTAAGTGTGTGTCTGTGTGTATGTCTGAATGTATGCATGTGTGTCTGTAAGTGTGTGTGTGTGTATGTGTGTCTGTGAATGTGTGTGTGTCTGTAAGTGTGTGTGTGTATGTGTGTCTGTGAATGTATGCATGTGTGTCTGGAAGTGTGTATGTGTGTGTATGTGTGTCTGTGAATGTATGTGTGTGTGTCTGTAAGTGCGTGTGTATGTGTGTCTGTGAATGTATGAGTGTGTGTCTGTAAGTGTGTGTGTGTGTGTGTATGTGTGCCTGTGAATGTATGTGTGTGTGTCTGTAAGTGTGTGTGTGTCTGTGAATGTATGTGTGTGTGTCTGAGTATGTGTGTGTACGCGTATATATATATATATATATATATATATATATATATATGTGTGTCTGTGTATGTGTGTCAGTGTGTGTGTGCAGAAGTGTATATTATTTTTTAATTAAAAAATAATAATTTGTGAGTGTCTGTGTGTGTGTGTGTGTCTGAGAGTGTGTGTGTGTCTGAGAGTGTGTGTGTGTGTGTGTGTGTCTGAGTGTGTGTGAGTGTGTGTGTGTCTGTCAGTGTGTGTCTGTGAGTGTGTATGTGTGTCTGTGAATGTATGTGTGTGTGTCTGTAAGTGTGTGTGTCTGTGAGTGCGTGTGCCTGTGAGTGTATGTGTGTGTCTGTAAGTGTGTGTTTGTAAGTGTGTGTGTAAGTGTGTGTGTGCGTGTCTGTAAGTGTGTGTGTGTCTGTAAGTGTGTGTGTGTGTCTGTAAGTGTGTGTGTGAGAGTGTGTGTGTGTGTGTGTCTGTAAGTGTGTGTGTAAGTGTGTGCGTAAGTGTGTGTGTAAGTGTGTGTGTGCGTGTCTGTAAGAGTGTGTGTGTATGTAAGTGTGTGTGTATGTGTGTCTGTGAATGTATGCGTGTGTCATGCCTTAATTCTGGTATCCTCTTACTTCTGGGTTCCACGGAGCTTAGCCACACCCCCTTATGACACGGTCTCCTTACTTAATGCGACCGCACCAGCTGATAGACGCTGGATTATTGAACTACGTACCGCACTCACGAACCGGCTACAAACTTCTCTGTGAAAGCCATCTGTTACCGGACCGGACTGGAAGACTACTCACGTCCCCTGCACCTCTCCTCATCCTCGACTAAAGCCTGAACTCTCTACACACATAACATTGGATATAACCGCCTCTGAGGAGAACTTGGGAACCTGTTTTCTCTTTACCGGAAGCTAAGTAACATTAAACCTCTGTGATAAGAGTTACATATCTAAAGCCTTTATTGCCTGTTACCAAAGTCTTATTATCAACCAACCCAGCTACAGCTATCTTCAACCTATCCACTATTCGAGTTTAGCTGCACCTGTCTTGCTTCATACAAATGCTAATGGAACAAACTATTGTAATTGATTATCACCTAACTTGTTAACTCAACAAACAGACTCTAAATGATTCAGAACCTGCTAATTGCAACCGTTTATTATTTAAAGCTACAGTGCCTGTAATTCTGGACTTAAGCAACCGTTTATTATTTAAAGCTACATTGCCTGTAATTCTGGACTTAAGCAACCGTTTATTATTTAAAGCTACAGTGCCTGTAATTCTGGACTTAAGCAACCGTTTATTATTTAAAGCTACATTGCCTGTAATTCTGGACTTAAGCAACCGTTTATTATTTAAAGCTACAGTGCCTGTAATTCTGGACTTAAGCAACCGTTTATTATTTAAAGCTACAGTGCCTGTAATTCTGGACTTAAGCAACCATTTATTATTTAAAGCTACAGTGCCTGTAATTCTGGACTTAAGCAACCGTTTATTATTTAAAGCTACAGTGCCTGTAATTCTGGACTTAAAGTCACAATATCTTCTAATTGTTCTAATAAATATTCAAGCTCTAAGAAATCTGCAGTTGTGTTCCTTCATAACAAATGTTAAATGTGACAGCGTGTATCTGTAAGTGTGTGTGTATGTGTGTCTGTATGTGTGTGTGTATGTGTGACTGGGTGTGTGTCTGTAAGTGTGTGTGTCTGTACGTGTGTGTGTGTATGTGTGTCTGTGAATGTATGTGTGTGTGTGTGTCTGAGTATATGTGTGAACGCGTATATATATATATATATATATATATATGTGTGTGTCTGTGTATGTGTGTCAGTGTGTGTGTTCACGAGTGTATATTTTATTCCCCAGGACTTGACCCCTGCCAGCAGGGGAGATCTCCGGATCTCCCCTGTCGGCTCATGCAGAGCCGGCGCTATCTGAGTGCCGGCTCTGCTCGAAGCCTCCATGGGCCGGCGGGGAGATCAAAGATCTACCTCACTGGCCCACAGCAGCATGGAGGGAGTCAGGAGAGGACCCGGGGAGCTCTAGACAGAAGCTCCGCCAGGTTCCTCTCAGCTAGAGTTCACTCTCCACTGGACCACCAGGGATGGCACATGGCAGCAAGGATCCCCCCTTCCTACATAAGGTAAGAAGGGAGGTGGGATATTAACTAATCTGCCCCCACCTTCACAATCCCTCCAAACTTACAGCACACACACACACATACAGCACCCACACACACACAGTGCACACACAGCACCCTCACACACACAGCACACAAACAGCACCCTCACAGACACAGCAGACAAACAGCACCCTCACAAATACAGCACCCTCACACACAGAACATCCTCACACACACACACACACACACACACACACACAGCACACTAACAGCACCCTCACAGATACACTACACAAACAGCACCCTCACACACACACACACACATCACACAAACAGCACACTCACAGGACCCTAACACACATACACACAGCACCCTCACACACAGCACACTAACAGCACCCTCACAGCAAATTACCAGCACCCTCACACACACACAGCACACACACAGCACCCTCACACAGCGCACTAATAGCACACACACACACACACACACACACAGTAGTTTATGTGTGTGTATATAGATATATATATATATATATATATATCTATATCCACACACACACACGGCGTGTGTTTGTGCTTTAGGGTGCACACCCTAATGCAATAGGCTGCGTACGCCTATGCTCAGTACCAGGAATCAGTAGTTATGCTAGATTTGGGAGGGAGGTGAGGAAAATTAGACCACGGCCTTTACTTCACCCCTCATAAAAAACACCCACATCACCACTCCTCTCCTTTTCCCCCATCTCTTTTCTGCTGGTGCTATAGCTCTTTCATTTTTTTTCACAATCTTGAAGAGTGTAAGTGTGTGTGCATGTCTGTAAGTGTGTGTGCATGTCTGTAACCCTATTTAGGGACTGTAATTAAACTTATACACTGACACTCAATGACTCCCTCACAATTTGGGTTAGACTCAGCCATTGGTTTAACAATCTGAAAGAATGTTGGGATACATGGTAGTATTAGCTACTTTCCAAATATGTTTCATATTCATGGTTACACCATGGATTGTTCTCTAAGTCTTTTGTGTCTTTTTTTCTTTATCAAATTGTTAATCTTGAAAATAAAGTTTGTCAAAAAAAATATACACTGAACAAAATTATAAAAGCAACACTTTTGTTTTTGCCCCCATTTTTCATGAGCTGAACTCAAAGATCTAAGACTTTTTCCTATGTACACAAAAGGCCTATTTCTCTCAAATATTGTTCACAAATCTGTCTAAATCTGTGTTAGTGAGCACTTCTCCTTTGCCAAGATAATCCATCCAACTCACAGATGTGGCTGGCCACAATAAAAGGCCACTCTAAAATGGGCAGTTTTATCACACAGCACAATGCCACAGATGTCGCAAGTTTTGAGGGAGCATGCAATTGGCATGCTGACTGCAAGAATGTCCACCAGATCTGTTGCCCGTGAAAGCATGCTCGTTGTCCTTATCCGGGTCTTGACCTGACTACAGTTCGTAATCGTAACCGACTTGTGTGGGAAAATGCTCACATTCGTTGGCATCTGGCACTTTGGAGAGGTGTTCTCTTTACGGATGAATCACGGTTTTCACTGTACAGGGCAGATGGCAGACATCGTGTATGGCATCGTTTGGGTGAGTGGTTTGCCGATGTCAACATTGTGGATCGAGTGGCCCAAGATGGCAGTGGGGTTAAGGTATGGGTAGGTGTATATTACGGACAACGAACACAGGTGATTTTATTGATGGAATTTTGAATGATAAGATCCTGAGGCCCATTGTTGTGCCATTCATCCACGACCATCACCTTATGTTACAGCATGATAATGCATGGCCCCATGTTGCAAGGATCTGTACACAATTCCTGGAAGCTGAAAACATCCCAGTCCTTGCATGGCCAGCATACTCACAGGACATGTCACCCATTGAGCATGTTTGGGATGCTCTGGATTGGCGTATACGTGTTCCAGGTCCTGCCAATATCCAGCAACTTTGCACAACCATTGAATAGGAGTCGACCAACATTCCACAGGCCACAATCAACAACCTGGTCAACTCTATGTGAAGGAGATGTGTTGCACTGTGTGAGGCAAATGGTGGTCACCCCAGATACTGACTGTTTTTTGGACCCCCCGGACCTCGCTGGACCCTCCTGGAGCCCCCCAATACAGTAAAACTGTAAACACTTTTAGAGTGGCACACCTTTGCAATAATCATGCTGTCTAATCGCCATTTTGATATGCCACAATGAAAAATGGGGGCAAAAACAAAAGTGTTGCGTTTATAATTTTGTTCAGTGTATATTATGGCCCTCATGGGTGGGAGCAAAGAGAGGAGACAATAGGTTTCACCTTTATTATAGATATCAAGCCCCCAAACCATCAGCATTAGTACCCCCATTTTATAAATATTAAAGACCCCATTCGATAGCAAATAGTTACTAAAAATATAATTCATTTTAAAAAAGCAATCGAATGATAATTTGTGAATGTGCATCCTGCCGGATGGATTCTGTTTATCATCGGCTGCCAAGCAACCTCTAGTTCCAGTGTCTTAAATTGGTTCAGATGCGGATATTAGTAATTTTCCAAATTCATCAGAACGAATTAAAGACAAAGAACTGCTGAGCTATTTTATTAACCATGTGAAAAGACCCTTATTTTCCAGTTTGCAGTGTGTGTATCTGAATAAACATCACAGAATCGGATCCTGATCGCTTTTTGCTTTAGAAAATCTGCAAATTCTCAGTGTGGTCAGAATTTGGTTGTTTTCTCTAGATTTTGTCCGTTCAGACACAATTGGGTGCTTAGTGAATAACCCTGTTAGCTACATAGGCTGTAGAGGAGGATGAAGATCTGTTGCAACCTTCAGTGAGACACAGTTTGTCAAGAGGTAAATTCAACTTGCCATCTTTCTTTTTAAGTTCCAGACATGTTCAGTTTTTAAACAGTGGCTCACGTTTTGCACCTATATTTCCCTAGAATAAATGTGACTTGTTTAATGATATACTATATTAAGAAACTCACCTTATTGTGTTCTTTCAAAATTTCCACTATTAATAAAATAGGCAGTGTTAATATGTACCCATTAATAACCATTTGATAGACAAAGTGTATAAGGTTTGGTTTCTTACATTTAGTTAATGGACTGCCTTTGAGGAGTTGATTATTTAACCTTAAGATAAGGGTGGAAGAGGGGTAGTTTATTTAACTGAATTGATTATCTGGAGGAATCTTATTGGTTACTGGGTAATCATTTCAGATGACTTAAAAGTAGGCAGACAGTGTAATAGATCAGCAGAATGCTTGGCTGTATAGGGAGAAGTATTAGCAGTAGAAAGAGGGAAGTGGTCATGTCATTGTACAGAACACTGGTGAGACCTCACTTGGAGTATTGTACGCAGTACTGGAGACCGTATCTCTGGAAGGATATTGATACTTTGGAGAAAGTTCAGAGAAGGGCTACTAAACTGGTTCATTGCAGGATAAAACTTACACGGAAAGGTTAAAGGATCTTAACATGTATAGTTTAGAGGAAAGACGAGACATGATATGATAGAAACATTTAAATACATAAAGGGAATCAACACAGTAAAGGAGGAGACTATATTTAAAAGAAGAAAAACTACCACAACAAGAGGACATAGTCTTAAATTAGAGGGGCAAAGGTTTAAAAATAATATCAGGAAGTATTACTTTACTGAGAGGGTAGTGGATGCATGGAATAGCCTTCCAGCTAAGGTGGTAGAGGTTAACACAGTGAAGGAGTTTAAGCATGCGTGGGATAGGTATAAGGCTATCATAGACTTAAGATAAGGCAAGGGACTAATGAAAGTATCTGGAAAATTGGGCAGACTAGATGGGCCGAATGGTTCTTATCTGCCGTCACATTCTATGTTTCTATGTTAGGAACAGTGTAGCCTCCAGAATTTGTGAGGCCTTAGGCGAACTCAAACATGAGATTCCTACTTACACTCATAGTGAAAAAATATGGGTTTGCATTGTGTGTGCATATGGAGCTGTAGCTATATTGAAGAGCAGGCTTGCAGCACTGGTTACAGAGAGCTAGTCTCTGTATTCATTGTTCAGAGGCTTGCAGTGTCGTGACTCCCTGTGCCGCTGAATTGTGAGCTCTCCTGCTCTAGTTATGACATAATTTTTTCAACTAAATTAATTTACAATAAACAAATTTAATTTGCAATTATGTCAATCTTGTATACACAATTGAGGGACTTGGTTGCATAGCCTGGCAGTCGTGTATAAGTGTGAAGAGGTTATTGGAAAAAAAAATAAGTTTTGGTAGGACAAAAAAGCTTTTATTAAATCATTTACCAAATAATACACTTACAGATGAGAAAACAGTGTCATAGACATTTCCCCCACATTTTCTATAATCCTTTTACATATTATTATTATTATTATTATTATTATTATTATTATTTATAAAGCACCAACAAGTTCCTTAACGCTGTACAATGGGTGGACTAACAGACACGTATTTGTAACCAGACTAGTTGGACACACAGGAACAGAGGGAATGAGGGCCCTGCTCAATGAGCTTACATGCTTGAGGAAGTGGGGTATTGTTACACAAAAGGTAAGGGTACCGTAGAAAAGTAAGTTGCTAAGATAGTATTCATTGAGGGCTTAGTGTTTTGTTTTGATGACAGTTTCAGGAGAGGAATCAGGGTGCGGGAAGGGAAAGTTGTTCACAGTTTAATTGATATGCTTTCCTAAAGAAGTACATTTTCAAAGATTTTTTGAAGGAGTGAAGATTGGGTGAGAGTCTAACAGAGAGGGAAGTCTTGCATTGCCCATATCATACAACCCTCACGTTGTAGCCATTGTTGTACAATTGTTGTACACAATAATACATACACATATACACTAATACACAAAGATCTATACACACTCATAGTACACAAACATGCATACACACACAAACACACTAATGCACAGAGACATATACATTGATAAATACAGACATACAGTCACAAGCATAGGAGCCCTGCTACAATGCCCATTTGCCAAGGTCGACAGGGGAGATACTTTCATCTCCCCTGCCAAGCCATGCAGAGTTGGTCTCACTGTCTGCCTTCTAAGGCTGGTGGGGAGATCATATGTTTCCGACTTCCAACAAATTAAATCCAAGAACTGACTGTTTACTTGCTGCCTAATATATCCCACCCTTGCCATTGTAATGATGTAATTAAAAGAAGACATGTATTTGTATAAGCTTTCCCATTCTTCCCTTCCCAACCAATGCTATTTTATTTCCCCAGTTAACCCTATGTATCACGTCATGATTATAACTGTATTGACTTACTGTTACTACTGAGTTTAAAAAAATAATAATAATAATAATAATAATAATAATAATAATAATAATAATAATAATAATATAGGAAATGCTCTAGGTGCTATCATATGATTACACCTCTACTTTACTATTTGTGATGTATCTCCATGAATATGATGTGTTCAATGAAAAAAATATATATATAAAAAAAAATATTAACATTGCAGTTAATGCTATAATGTCAAGTTAAACATGTCTAAATGGATCTGTTTATTGGTGAAAAAGTCTCACTCATTGCTATGCAGATGCTCGTCCTCTGATTTATTTCCCAGGGTTCTACCTTAGAACAACAGAAATAGAATATTTAAGGTATTTTCTTCCACCACGCAATACGTTGACAAATGAGTTGCAAAATGTAGGCCAAAATAACTGTGCTATAAAAAAAAAATCATTTATATGGATTAATGTGTGCAATCTGGTTGTCAGCTCACCCAAACTCACAGTTTAGTAAATATATACCCAAAGGACTGCTGCCTAGTGAGGAGGTATGTTCATTAAAGTAGATTATTTATCTTAGATGTTAAAAATAAGGTATCTTCAAATGTTATTAAATAGTGCTTATTCATCAGTGTCCAATATATCTCACTGTCTGATTAATCAATTCAGTAAAGTAACACCAACATTGAAAACAACCATGCAAGATGAATAGGTGTCACGCTGCTTAAAAAAGGTGTATGTGGCCTCATTTCCTTTTAAATGGAGCCTTTTTACATCACACTATGTTTTTCAAACCTTAAGACTTCCAATTTTGGAGATCACATGCACACTACAGCCTCATCTACTATCAAAGTTGTAAATAATGCTATTTAAGCTGACAGAGAGATATCAGATTTAACACCTTCATTATCATGTGGTTTGCAAAAAAAAACTCCAGAATCCAAGCTTGGGTAACACATTATTTAAGGGAAACAAAAACCAATCTTTTGTCTGAACAGAAAAACGATTAAAAAATAATTTACTAATTAATGAGGTTACAGATAGGTAAACAGAATTGTAAATACATATTGTAACATAGACTATATTTCCTCACATAAGCTATACTCTATATATCACTTATACAATATGCACTCAATTCTCAGTTGTGTGTGTGTGTGTTTATATTTTTATATATATATATATATATATATGGAACGGGGGGGGGGGGGGGGGGGGTTGGAAGCACTCACCGGAACATGCATAAATGGGAGTGCTGCTGGGGGCCAAATTATACAATACACAAGATCCAGTGCACTCACCTATCCACTAAACAGCACCTTCAATGTTGAAAGATTTTATTTGTTTTGTTTTTTAAAACACCTAATCTAGGCAAAAATATTGTGGGTTTAGTTACATTATATGATCATACATTGCATAAGCCGGCCACAACGTCAATTATATATATACTATATTATATGTTTGGCATTGTGTAATATGTATGTGCCTGAGAGTGTGTGCCTAGTAGTGAATATCCGTGTGCATCTGTGAGTGTATGTCTGTGTGTATATGCATCCATGGCTGTGCCTGCAATGCATATCTGTGTCTCTGTCTGTCTGTGAGTCTCTGTGTTTGGGAGCACATGTATCTCTGAGTCTGGTAGGGTATGTGAGTAGGGAGCTGCTTGCTGTGTGTTGTGTGTGTGTGTGTGTGTGGTGAGGATTGTGTGAGAATAGGGGTTACTGCCTGTGTTTAAGAGTGCCTGTGTGCTTATGACAATGACTGTGGTAGGGTGATTGTGAGAGAGAGATTTTGGCAATGCGACTGTGTGTGAGGGTTACGTGTTGAGGGTGATGTGACAAGGTGACTGTATTTGTGTGGGTGAGGGGGTGATGTGACTTTTTACATATATCTTGTTACTCTGTCAGCTTCCATAGCATAACAGTGATGTACAGAAGGAAAGTGTGGTATAGGGAAAAAGGTGTAACTGTTCACCGTATTTCATGGTATTTTTTAAATAGATTTTCTCATCCCTCTGGGTGGCATTTTGCATATTCCTCATTCTCGAGTCCTCAAGTACTAGAGACCTTGGAGTCTAAGAGTTCTGCACAGTATTTTTGCTGTTCCTAGAACTGCACTCTTTTGGACAGAGATCTCAGATGTCTCACCTGGATCCTGCTGAATCCACTCTCTCAACTTGGTGGTTACAGCCCCAAGTATTCCTATTACAGCTGGAAATACTATGACCTTAACTTTCCACATCTAGTTGCCCCTTCAGTCCTTGGCATTTATACTTCTTCTTGATGTTACATTCACTGAGTATTGCCACATCCGCCACCACTGCAGTCTTTCATTCCTTGTCTACCACCACAATGGTTTGCCAGTATTTGCTTGTCTGTCTGGTTCTGGAAATCCCACAAGACCTTACTATACCCTTGCTATTGTAGCCACTTGCAAGATGTTAGCAGGGACAGTAAATATGTTATACTTGAAATTGTATTTTAAAAAAATAAATGAAATTACATGTTTCCAGAGGAGCACATTGTTGATGTTAAAAATGGTAAAGGGCATCTTATCAACCCATGTGTTTTGCAAATCCCTTTAACTACCGGTATAAACTTTTCTTTTATTATTAGTCATATAACCTGAAGGTGTATTTTATTATGAAATAAAGAGATCCCTGTATAAAAAAAGAAGAGTCCCAAGAATTAAAACTGACTTGGCCCAAATGTATAACACCTTATGAGCACTGCACTGCTTCTCCTGTACTTACGCAGAAGATGATGCAGTGATGCTAAACAAAGCAGGATACAGTTGACTCATCCCTAGAGGAGACAACGTAAAAGGTCCTCTCTCTTGCGAGTGATGGTCACCAAAGGCAACCAATCAAAGAGCCAGATGCAGATACTTCAACAGCAGTACTTCAACACTGCAGTAGCCTTGGCTTGCTTATCAGCAGATACGGCAATATTTTCATCATCACTGCCCTATATGTTTGCTTCATCTCAACTATAAACTGTAGAGACAAAGCCATTTTGATAGACTCATCAGATTCAGATTCAAATGTTAAGCAGACAAGTAAACAAGAGGCTAAGAAAAAACGAAACAATTTTTTTTTAATGTTTTCTAAACACAAAGCTATTCAAAGTCATCCAATATTTAGAAGTACATTTTTAATTACAATATCCCATTAACTCAAATCAGTGATAATGTTCTTAATTACGTGTACTCTTATAAAATATTTTGAACAGAACAAAAGAGACTGATAATAATATGTAAAACGCACTGAATTACCATAGCAGTGACCCACAGACTACAGATTATTGACACAAATATTACATTTTTAAAGTGAATGTTTTAAGTAGATGTATACACACATGGATTAAAATGTTCAGGTAACAGCCTTTGTCTTGTCCCTAAGTACCAATGTAGAAATTCAATCACTTGTCTATTTTCTTGCTTACATTCTTGGAGAATAAAAAATTTGTGCTGACAGGGCAAAGCTGATAAAACAACAAAGTTCGAAAAGCTTGCTGAGAAAGCTGCTGATATCACTGACATTTTCTCTAAACATGCTAATTTCGATAGTCAGTTTTCTGAGACACTTGCATATCATTACTTACATATTTGTATTAACTATTTTAAGGTTAGAAAGGCAATAATAAACAAGACTTGCTTACCACTTTTCCTATTATATATATATATATATATATATATATATATATATATATATATATATATCGTAAAATGAAATATAAATGAAGTAACTAACTAGAGAATTTCTATGTCTTACACAAAAGATAATGTACACATCAAAACATCTGTCATCTGGTAGGAAAAATAAATAAATACATCCCGTACCTGAGAGCAAGCTCTTGGGGTTAGCATATGTACTAAAAAGACAAAAACTTTTTTTTTTTTAAATAAAAACAGAGGGCAAAAGAAAACAGTGAGAAGTACTATCTTATTTAAATGTCTGTGTTAAGCACAGCCTCTATCTGCTAAAAATGGGGAAAAACAAACAACTCATATTCATCAAAGTAATTGTGTAGGTACTTTCAGTACTAAAATGCCTGGAATGAAGGATTGAACTGCTAACGGCTGCAGTGACAGCCATGAATCATGGTAGGCTACTTCGGGCCCTTTACCACCATAAAACAAAAGATGTAGATGAAAAATGCTGCAATTAAGTGATTTGATTTCTAACCCCCCCTTTTCTTACTGCATCTGTGCATGGCTGCACAGCAAAGATTGATGGGAAAAATTACTCTACGTGATCTCTGACAGAGCCTTGGAACAATTCTATAAAGAAGGATACATACAAATCAAGCTATTGCTCTAACATTCAGATGAAATAATGCATATATGGCAAATATGCTGGCTTATATCAAAGTATCAAAATCTGCATGCCTTCATAAATTGCCGAAAAACACACACATTCAACCTCCTAGCATTTCCACAGTTACAAATAAAAATAATAATTATTTTGTCATAAACAGTATATGGCATCTTAATTATAGTTCATATCCAGGAATAACGAATGGTATATACGCACAAGTGATTATGTTAATATCACTTAATTGCTAATCAAGACATACTCTAGTTTTTAATGTATGTTTACCAGGGTATATACAGACACAAATGTGATTACTTGTAACATGGAATGAACAAGAATTGTAAAATAAATACATAAATATACATTTATGGAGTAAAAAACTGAGCAGCGATTATGCAATGTATGCAAAATAGTACAGTCTATATAAAATATACTCTCTGTATGTGGTGTCCTAAAAACGTGAAGAGTATGTCCTCTTTTTTCCCTTCATTTTACAAAAGAGCAGATTTTAATAGATATTTACACTTTTATAATTTAACCTTGTTACAACCTCCTCGATGTCAATCAGATAACTGTCCTTTTACTTCCTGGTTGTCTAGCTTAGTGGAGCTCAATAGGCAGCAATTGCCTGAGCACTTTGCAAAGACCTCTCATGGAGCTGCATTCATAAGGACTGGATGACCACAGAAAGCGTAGGCTGGGGAAGAAGGGAAGGGTTTGCAAATGCTGGAGACAGGAAATCTACAGCTTTTGCAAGCAGTTTTTAGATATATCCTCATTGCATGCCTCACCACTGTCACAGTTTCTTCAGGACATTCCCTATTTAGGGACCTGTCCTGCCATTTCAACTTTGCAACATGGTATCCATCTTTGGGGGTCACCAGGGAACTTTCCCCAAAAAGCATAGCAGGAGCACAACACTAGGTGTGCTCACACTAAGCTCTGGGCACGAAGACCCTGTAGAAAGCACAGAAACAGTGGGCTTGTCTGTATGATTGACTGACAGCCTGGTGTGGTTTCAAATATATAGAAAAATCTGTGAGAAGTTCTAATAGATGTCCGTTGTGGACAGTCTAGAAAAGACGAGTGCTCAGAAGACAAGGCCAAGGCTTATCGTATGAATAGTAACTTGCCTTATTAGGTGTTGAGTATTATTAGGTTTTATACAGTAATTTGGCAGGAAATGTACCTATGAATTATGTGTGTATTTTCCTAATCAGCCAAAGTTATATGAAAATAAATTTATGTTTACACTTGAGTATTTACTTGTTAGCTAAATCAACCTGTTCCTGTGAAATTGCTTGGAGACTGATGAGTGTTGAGTTGTGAATTACTCTTTTAGATTACTGCGATACAAAAGAAAGTTTTCAATTTTTACACTGATCAACAACAACATTAAAACCACCTGCCTAATATCTTGTAGGTCCCCCTCATTCTGCTAAAACAGCACAAATGCGTCAATGCGAGGCATGGACTCCACAAGGCGTATTAACTTGTCCTCTGGTGTCTGGCACCAATACATAAGTGCAGTTCCAAAAAGTCCTGCAGGTTGCGAGGTGGTGCCTCTATTGATTGGATTTGAGATCTAGGGAATTTGGAGGCAACTTATTTTTGGTTTTAGAACTATAGTGTCAGGAATACACTAAACTGCCCCTTACAGTTTTTCAGCAATTTGAACTACAGTAGCTCTTCTATGTGATCAGACCAGTGGGCTTGCCTTTCCTCTCCACATGCATCAATGAGCCTTGCGTGCCCATGACCCTGATGCCGGATAACCAATTGTCCTTACTTGCACCTTACTTGGTAGGAACTAATACAAGACTTGCTGTTTTGGATATGCTCCGACACAGTCGTCTAGCCATCACTATTTGACCCTTTCAAATTCACTCAGACTTTTTCTCTTGCCCATTTTTCCTACTACCAACACATAAAATTCAAGAACTGATTGTTCACTTGCTGCCTAATATATCCCACCCCTTGACAGTTGCCATTGTCAATATAATCAATGTTATTCACTTCACCTTTCAGTGGTTTTAATGCTGTGGCTGATCAGTGTACAAAGAGTTGTTGTTCCATAGCTTTGAAAATGTTAACTGCAAATATAAATGACTCCTGCCATCTTGAAACCATTAGTATGATCACCATCTTGAATGCAATATTTTCCTTGGTAGACACGGGGAGCAATATCCCTTTTTAGGCTCCAATGGGTTGCTCCAGACACTATTAAATAGAATAATAAAAAAATATATATAATTGTTTAAATGTTACTTATTCAAAGATAATGTTGGGAGGCTGGACATTCATAGACAGAGCACCCTAGATGTTTAGACCAAGAAGGAACTCTGTAAGAAACCCTCACTAGATTACACGGGCACACTTCAACTCTAGTTGGGCTGAGTTTGATTAGGACTTACTAGCCATCTTCCGCTAATCATCTTCAGTCCTTTTTCTCATATACACCCCTCTTTTCTTACACTTTCCTTCTTTTTTTTCTCTCTCAACTTTTTCTCTTATCTTGTTTTTAGCCTTATAACACTTATTATTTGAAGGATTCAGTCTATTCCTGATCAAAGTAATACTTGGGTTTCAATACTAGTGCATATATACCAGCTGTTTATGGGATTTCCAGCTGAATTTGTCCTCAAATAAATTTGTTGTATAGACATCTATTTTAGACTGTATCCTAACATGACAAAATATGTCCTATTTTACACTCACGTGCAATTACAAGATCTTAAATAAGACTAACAAATAATGAGCGTTAAGTTTAACTGTCAATATTTAACCCCTTAGTGAATTTACTGTGTGTTTGTCATAAATGTAAATGTGAACGTTTGTCATACTATCCTGTTTTTTCATTAACCCTTCAGTATCAAGAACATTTTGTATTTGAAAAAAATATTAGCTTAACATTTATTCAAAAAACAATAGATGCATACTTGGAACATAAACATATATTAGAACAGGAATTCTGTGTATAGATTGGTATTCAGACAAACGTAAAAATGAAAGTTATGCAAATGTACACATTTTTTCATTTATTTGTTCATCATTGTAATAATGAAATTGGAGAATGAGCTTTAGAATATATGCAAAGTCCTTTATCTTGCAAAATGTCACACAGGGTTTGAAATTATAGGATAAAACAAAAAAATACTACTTTCCTGGTGATATATTAAAAGCCTTTACTCACCCGTGTGACGGTTGAGAGGACATTATTCCCCTATGAGTGGCCATAGCCAATGGCCATGGGTGGGGCAGGGAATGGACAGTGATCTGTTCATCCTTTTTTTATATAATTTAAAGCCCCCAAACACAAAGCCCAAAAGTAGGGACAACGAAGAGCCTGTTCAAGATCCCCCTCTTATTTTAAAGTCTGATGGCTGTCCAGAAGCTTTTTCATAGTTACTGTGAGCAGATGCTAAATGCTTACTGTTTAGTAGATATGTCACCACTGGTGGAATAGCAGTTGGGGGCATAAGTGAAGTTAAAAATCTCCTTTATAGTAATATCGGGAATATTGAGCCCTCTAGGCCTTTTCTTTATTTTTTACTTGTATAAATTGGCGACTGGCTAGCAAATGCTGGACAGCTGCCACCTGGTTAACCCATTCACTGCTGAGGATTTGTAAAATATATTTAACCACTAGCTGCTGACACTGCTAGTGAGCAAATAGTACCTAAAAGTATTGTTTGATAACTACTGTTTAACCAGAGGAAAGCGGTTGCAGGAAACTAGAGCTCCGGACATCAAATGACGAAAAACTGCTTAAACTATATAAAACAATAACCACTGATCCCCAAACGACTGCAGAGACCCCCCCAAAGCAATATGGGAAAAAAAAAAAAAAAACGGGGCCAGACAAGCCTACCTCTGGGCTGACCATCGGCGATATGTGGAGGCAAGCACGAGGCACGGCGGAGCCCAATATGGCAGCCCTCCACGGCGGCTGCTCTGATTTTTCAGATGATCTCTCTGGAGACGATGAGGATGACTACCTAACAGCCCCAGCCATACCACAGAAGGCCAGGCCCCATAAAACCGGAACCGATGCTGAATTGGTAACCACGGGTGTTTTGAAAGCCCTACTGGCGGATCTTCAAAAGAATATATTGACAGATGCAAATGCCCTCAGGGGAGAAATGCAGGGCCTGACAGGCCGCATCAGCACACTAGAGACATCTTCACAAAGCAACCAGCAGAACCTATCGTCCTTACAAAAGGCGGTACAGGACTTGCAAAGGCAGAACCAGCTATATGAACGCTGCTTTGCGGCTCAAGAGGACACCAGGAGAAGGCAAAATTTAAAAGTTAGAGGGCTACCAGACGAGATATTGGAGTCCGAACTGCCGCACGTTATACGGCACATGATAGCAGCTATATTGCCACATGGACAGTCCAAATCCATCACCCCTGCAGACCAGTTTCAGATCCCTAAACCCCCCAGAGCACCGCCTACAGCCACGAGAGACACCATAATCACATTCCGAACTGGAAGAGATAAAACAATGATCCTCACGGCCCTTCGGGGCAAAACCCCCCCTGCAGTTCGAAAACAGGGGACTGACCTTCTTTGCCAATTTATCAAACGGCAACCTGGCTTGGCGCAGGTCACTCCGACCACTCACCTCTCTGCTCCAACAAAACAAAATCAGCTACCGATGGTGGAACCCCAGGTCTCTCAGCGTACAACAAGGAACGGATTCCCATCTGATCCATGATATCCAGGACGCATCAGACCTTCTGCAGACTGGGCATCCGAAAGGACTCACTCACCCGGGAAAGACTCCTTCACCCCACCACATCGAAGCATAATTGGGACCCAGCGAAAAATCAACCCGTTTATCCAAGAGACTCAACCCCTGTGTCCTACGCTGTGGTCACCACCTAATACTCGCAACATACCAAGGACTGTACAATTTTCGGATGCTGAATAAACGACACCCCAACAGATGCCTCTGAGATGCCTACAAGAAACCCCGATTTATCCCTGGACTTGTAATGTATAAGCTTGACTTGCCAGATGGTACCCCCCTGGGGCACAGCGGGGCCATAAACCCTCCTGACAACATGAGACCCACAGACAGACTCATTCCCGAGAGAAGGGCTGCATAGTAGTTTTGCTACCCTCTAAAACCCTCCAGCGGTGACGAAATATACCCCACTCACGCACACTCATCACACAAACAACCGGACATGGACACACAACATTCGAGGAGCTGCCGGGGGACACAAATATAGACATGACCACACAACTGACCACAAACACATACCAGATCACCCAACACATACACCTCCACACACCTCTAGACACACGCTTGCCTTGCAGCAATGGGGTACTGGCCAACAGAGGACCTGCCACACACAAAAGTCTCAGACTAGCGTAAGCCAAGTTACGGACAGTCCCCCCCCCGCATACCATCGCAACCTTCACCCTGTCTGGCACAGCGACTACCCTTGAGAAACCCATGACAGACTTTACACGACAGCAGGAGGGTTTGCAAGCTCATTTAACCTAACCTCCCACACTGTATAGCACAACACAACTAAGTTGTATGTTCATTGTTTGAGATATGCGACCGACTTGCTTACCTATGTAACCGCAGGGAAGCCTCACGAGCTATCTATTACCATTACATTTATATATGTTTATGCCTTTTTAAAACTAATCCACTTTGTTAACTATTTATCGCTTTGAGAAATGCGCAGAAAGGGCCGTACCCCCCTCTATAACACCCCTGATCTCATCCAACGCAACGCTACATGCCCTTCTCGAAGCATAAATATTGACAAAGACCGACTCTATTGCACGCTTATCTAGCCTGGCAGGTTTGATACTTACCATTAAACATTGAAATCTCTTAAATATCTAGCATGCACATGAGAGGATACCGCTGAGGCGGCCTATTGTCTACTTAAATGGAAACGATGAAAGAAAAATAGTAGGCAGATTAAAACATGCACTGTACGCATAGGGCTACTTAACATAGGGAGTGTTAACAATAACTCCTCACATGAAGCTGTTCTGTCATTACAACCTGATGTCACCGTTAGTATTCAGGGCTCTTTTTGAAATCTTTAGTCTAAGCAAGTTCATTATATTAAAAAATGTGCATTTGTTTTCTATGCCATGATATTGGAAATCTGTGTTGTAACTATCGGTTTGTAAACGCTGTTGTGGCGTCACAGCCTTGTTTGTAATTCATTCACTGCACGAAAAAAAAAAGAATGAAAAAAAAAGTATTGTTCGCTGGATGAATTTGGTCTCGATTCATTTTAAAATCTTTGTATATAGTCTGAATTATCTATTTTATATAGGGCTCAAATGTGAAAATCACTGATTTTAAACCAGATTGGGTTGGATTAACCAGTTTTTGACCAGTATTAACATTTGTAAATATGAGAATTGCAATTCCGGTCTGAATTACCATATATTCACAGATTTTATCCATTTGTACATAATTCTGTGTTTAATGAATAACTCAATATAGATTGATGTGGGGGAAAAACTTATCAAAAGATAACATAATAACATACCGTATATACTCGAGTATAAGCCGAGTTTTTCAGCACATTTTTTGTGCTGAAAAACCACAACTCGGCTTATACTCGAGTCAGAGTCTGTATTATGGCAATTTACATTGCCATAATACAGACTGGGGGAGAGGGGGGCTGGCAGAGCTGTACTTACCTGTCCTGCAGCTCCTGTCAGCTCTCTCCTCCTCCGCGCCGTCCGTTCAGCACCTCGGTCAGCTCCCAGTGTAAGTCTCCCGAGAGCCGCGGCTCTCGCGAGACTTACACTAGGAGCTGACAGAGGGAGCTGCACAGACCGCGCGGAGGAGGAGAGAGCTGACAGGAGCTGCAGGACAGGTAAGTACAGCTCTGCCAGCCCCCCTCTCCCCCCACTGAACTACCAATGACACTGGACCACCAGGGAAGGAGCCCCCCTCCCTGCTATGTATCAAGCAGGGAGGGGGGACGAAAAAAAAATAATAATAATAAAAAATAAATAATAATAATAATAATTCCATTAAATAATAAATAATAATAATAAAAAAATATAATAATATTAAAAAATTAAAAATAAAATAATTAATAAAATAATTAATAATATATCAAAATGCCCACCAACACATACACAAACACACACTGCATCACACACACTCACACTTCATTCATATACACACACTGCACTCACACACACTGCACTCACACACACACTGCACTCACACACACACACTGCACTCATACACACACACTGCACTCATACACGCACTGCACTCATACACACACACACTGCATTCATTATATACACACACTGGAAATAAATATTCAATTAAAATATACACACACACTGCACTCACACTGCACTCATACACACACACTGCACTCATACACACACACTGCACTCATATACACGCACTGCATTCATACACGCACTGCACTCATACACTGCACTCATACGCACACACTGCATTCATATACACACACTGCATTCATACACGCACTGCATTCATACACGCACTGCATTCATACACGCACTGCACTCATACACTGCACTCATACGCACACACTGCATTCATACGCACACACTGCATTCATTATATACACACACTGTAAATAAATATTCAATTAATATAATTTTTTTAGGATCTAATTTTATTTAGAAATGTACCAGTAGCTGCTGCATTTCCCACCCTAGTCTTATACTCGAGTCAATAAGTTTTCCCAGTTTTTGGGGGTAAAATTAGGGGCCTCGGCTTATATTCGGGTCGGCTTATACTCGAGTATATACGGTAATTTTGTAACACAAGAAAAAAAATGAAGGGGCCTGGATGTTTTCTTAATCTAACAAGCCTTTAAAGGTAATGTACAATATTTTAGTTTTAATATCATGTAACTGAGAGGTAAACATGTGGTATAGCAGCACTTCTAGTTCTGATACCTAATTAATAATTGTTTTGTGTTCACAAAAAGTGCATTATGTTACACTTTTTTCACTTGGGAAAAAAAAAATAGGAGATCCCACACACCTGGACTTTGAATATTCTATTACTAAATACATAATTTATTAAATATTAATAATACACAATAAAATGGAAACTCAACTGCCTAAAATCAATACAGAAAATTCCATGTTTTTTTACAAGTATGTCTAAAAACTGTGTTAAAGCTGTAGATCTCTTGTCTGAAACCTTTGCCAATTCTCCCTTTTAACCCAGACTTTCTGTGGCTGTCCAATCACAGACATCCCAATGCAGCTGACTGAGAAGTATTTGCAAGGCTGGTGCTCTGGACAACTGTTGCCTCTTGAGGTTAGTTCCACTGAGCTAACCAAGCCAGAAGGTAGCAGGACCAGTTGTCTGCTTGAAAGCCAGAGGAGTGTAACCAAGTTAATTAATAAAAGTTAAAATTTCTAATGAAATCAGCACTTTTTATAAAATGAAAAAAAGAGGACACACTCTTCAAACATAAAGCATTTCAGCAAGCTAAAGTGCTTTAGGGGTCCGGAGTGTCTCTTTAATTATAATAAAAATGTAAAATTTTACATACTTAAATTGTATTGCTAATTAAATAGTGTGGAAACAAATAAAGGTAAAATTACAAGTAAAATAAATAATTGTTTTCTAAAATATGAAACAGATGCATATAGCATTATATTTTCCCACAGTACATTTATGACACATCATTGGTATAATAAACAGTTGAAATACTTGCAGAAAAAATAATAATTTCTTTTTGTTTTATCCTCAATTCATTATTACAAGAAATGTAATTAAAAGCTGTATTAATGCCACCAATTATGGCCTCCTAGGGACTAAAAACCCCATGTTACTTTGTGATGGAACATTACTGAAAGCCAAACATCCATTTACTGTTATAATAGTCATTAATCCTGCCAATGCAACATATTATGAGACTTCAACAAAACCATCTCACAGGGAAATACAGCAAAGAATTATCAGTTGCTGAATTTATCTGCCAAATAAGATTTTTATTTTTTTGTATCACAATAGTATAATGAGCCAAGAGAACATGTATGGTACTAGTTCAACTATTCTGCTATTCTGTGTACTGTATTCCGAGTGATATATAGTATATTTCTAAAACCTCGTTTTACAAATCAATAGCCCTAAACCTCCCAAGGTAACAAAATTATGTGAATTACCTCCCATGCTTTAATTTTAATTGAAAAGTCTCAACAACCAAAAATGTCTTGCCCGAGATTCTAGCCTTAAGCTTTTTGATACTACTGATGAAATATAATAAACAAATGGATTTGAACAAATTTGAATATACTGAAATAGCACAAAATATATCTAAAACAAAATCACATTTATTTATTTTTTCATTTATTTCATTCACTGCTTCAGAATTGTCTCAAATCAAAATTATTTTTTGGAATTATAATGTATACATTGTGACAGTATAACACAAAAAGTTGACCAAAAAAATATTGATTGATTCTTGACCCATTGCACTTGAAATAGCTTCCCACTATAAGTGTTGACACATGACTTATTAAAGTATTTACTAGAACCTGACTAGCCGGGGTGGATATTTTGAAGACTTTAAAAGGCATTTCATAGGTCCCATTAGATAAGCACCACCAGCATGAGTAACCCTTTCAGTACCACAGAGATGAACAGTGCAATACAAGCATATAACTATAGAGAGATCAGTTCTTTCACACGCATTTTTTTTTTTTTAAATGGGGTCACCATAGGTTGTACGGAGAAGGGTAATAACTTATAAGAAGCCAGGAGAGGGCCAATTTCTGAGCTCCTGCTAAGATGGCCATGAGTAGATCAGAGCCCTGCCTTAAAATGCCCATATGGGGTCAGGAGATAATGGGACATTAACTTCTGTAACAACACAAACATTACTGTCCACAGACAGATAATTAACGTGTTATGTGGTAGACTGTTTATTTAAAAAATCATATACCCAATACCAGACTGAACGATGGGGATGCTGTATATGAAATTGTAAGTACCTGAGTCTAAAGCAAATGTTATTTTTAAAGGAACACTCTTACATCAGGAATACAAATGTGTATTCCTATTGTTATATTGTTTTGCCAATTGTGTAATTCATTAAGCTTATCAACATACCTTTAGTCCCCCCAAACTGATCTCATTGTAGCCACTGCTCCTCTCTTTGTTGAGATTATCACCAATCTCTGTGCTGTACCAATCAACATTACCTTGTAGAGATGCATTGAGCAAATGTATCTATATGTGGAGCATTCAGTGTCGTCATGGAGAACAATGAAGAAACAACCACCAGAATGGACCTCTAGTGACAGCCACTAGAGGTGGCCTTAAAACACAATGCAAACACTGCCTTTTCCCAGCAGTGGAACAGTCTCTCCTCCACAGAACCAGTGCAGTAAGCTGTAGGGATTCTGGTGCTTAGAGTGTCCCTGTAATATTTTATTCACATTAAACTTGAGAATGTATGTAGTAAACTTTGTAGTAGACACAATGAGAAAATTCAGCGTAGCTGAACCATTTTCCCTTAAGATAGCATTTTTTTAGGGATGCCTGAATTCCAGCTGTATGTTGGTTCAGCTTGGCAGAATATTGGTACCATAAAACTGATCTGGTATCTGAATCAGAAAAGGGTGTGAAAATGGGCCAATCAGTGGACTGTAAAATGTGCACATAAAATAATATTTAAATTAAGTGAGAAAAATGAACCAATAGAGGCAAAAAGAGGAGTAGCAGCATACAATCTATATTAAATATATAAATTTATATGTATATATTTAGTTTTTTTGTACCTCTTTCCTTCTCTTACTCTATGGTTTGTAAATCAGGTTCAGGAATTACCCTGACCAGCCCTTCAGCCCGAATTCAGACTAATTGCAGTTCGGACAAAAACAATTCTCCAAGTCTAGTATGTAGAGCTAGTATCTATTTGTCCTGAGCAGAGGCTTTGAATGAAGTAATTAAGCTAAAGACTGATGAAAAACTGTTCAAAACGTTCATATGTGCAGTGCTATGGGTACAATCATCTGTTAACTCACCAAATTATTTTCTTTAGAGTAACATGGTAAGCAGCTATATACATAAATCATTGCATTAATTTGAAAAACACACGTACATTCTTTAAACGTGTTTCATTCTTTATGAACTTAAACTGCAAACTAAAAGAAATAATAAAATACAAAGACACACAATTTAAATATGTATTTATTAAAGGAATGAAATATGTGTCTGTTTTATTCATACAGCTATGCTTCTTTAAATACTAAATTTTAAAAACAGAGAAAATAACAAATTTCTTATGGTTCAGATAACTGAAAGCAAAACCCAGGGCAATGACATAAAAACACTACTCCCCAGAGACAAGACAACCAAGTCTGAACTACTACACCTCTCAGGAATGGACAGACCAGAAAGGATTGATGTTGACAAGATAGATCAAAGATGGATCACTCTGACCTTCTGGTGGCAGGCTGATGGCTGCCTGCTGGGGCACATATCAGACAGGGTGGTTGGCACTTGGCAGGTTATACAAATGAAAACTAGAGATACAGGTAGAATAAGAGAACCATCTGTATACGCAGGGAACATTGTTGTTATCTGATTATAACATCAAAAACTCCAGAAGTTGTGAATTTTAATAAATATATGTGCTACCCAGAACCTTTGACAAACACATAGAGGTGGGAATTGTGAAGATGCTGTTCGAAGCCATTTCAAGAATCTGTGGAATTATGTGTTGATTACAAGTTTGTATTGTTTAGATATATTTTTTAAAATTATTTATTTCCTAACACAATATATGAGGTTATCTTTACTATGTGACATGTTGCCTAACCCTTTCTAATCTACACGTGGAAGCAAAAAATATAGATTATTACCAAAATCTAAACTGTGCTCTGACATATTACACTGTTGCAAACAAATGAAAAGGCAGCATAGTCTGTTTAAAAGGTAGCGAAGACACTTTCAGGTTGAAAATTGCGGGAATAAGATGTTGTACCATACACATGCTCTTGTTTTTAGAGATTCTGTATGCTGAATTTAATTTTGACGACTAAAAATTGACAACGAAACCTCAGTTTAATAAAATACATTGATATTCCAAATTGATAAAGACTGTAAAGATAGATCATAGCTGGTTCATGGTTTTATTCACAGGTGGATGGAAGATTTTAGAAGAGCAGTTCAATATTTTTATATGTCTCTGTATTGGGGACTTTAGAAGGATATGCAAGCAGGTATAGTTATCTCAAAATATATTCACTTTGAATTCTCACTTGAGTAAATAACCCTGATAGTATCCCATTGTAAGGTCATGCAACTTCTTTTTAGTCACAATATAGTTTGGAATAAAAAAAAAATATATATTTTCCAGGTTTGAAACTGCAAGTATGATTTTAACTAGCTCATTAGCGATGCAAACTATAAATTAAAGAGAGTATACAGGCTCATTAGGATTGAGGGGGGGAAATGTGAAGGGAAGGCCGATGCCCATCTTTCAGAATATAATCAAGTAAAAAAAATGTGTAAAATTGAAATTGTTTTTTTAAACGTCTATCCAATAAGAGTGAGAGCAGCAACTGTGTCTATCGTAATTAAGAATATAACTGTTTATTTTTACTGATATTAATAACGAGCATCTCTGTCAAGCTAATAAAACATTATATACAATCCTGAAACATTCAATATTTTCCTAAATTCTATAACTAGACTTGCACTCATTACTTAGAGGACATAAAGGATAACTTTATTAAGATGTATATATGTATGCTTTTTATATATCTAAGAGTGCCTTGCTTGATCAGTACCTCGCCTTAGTTTAGTAATCAGTGTTAGTGGTTGAAAGTCTAATAAACATTTTCTCTATATTTTCTGTACCTTAAGATCTATGTATTAAGAACACAGTATGCCAGCCCCAAGGGCTGTGGGGCAACATATAAATATGATGACAGAAATAATGCCTATTTAATTAAACAAAATCTTCAAAAAGCCGATTTGCCTGGTTAAAAAGAAATGTGTTTGTTAAATTTAATATTTTTCAGGAGATTCGTTTTTTAAACTTTTCTTCTTCCTTGCCTGCACTCTTCCTTGTATACAGATTACGTCACCTGCAGTATTGTTTTTAAAACATGTTTATCATACAAAAACACATATGTTTGCTACCATAGAGTTCCTAATTCCGACTAGATTCATTGTAATCGTTAATCTGTGGATACAGTGCAAGCTTCAGATTGGGAGGCATATATGGCATAGCAAGGGTAAGGAAAAGAAAGACTGTGTCACAATCTATAAATATTGTGTAATGTCTAAGACAGGAAGATATTAGAGCAGCATGCAGATCAATATCTCCTTATTCCTTATGAAACACAATAATCTATTTAAGCCTCATATATTTTTATATTGTACACTTCTAACAAATTTCTTCTGGATAGAGACCTTATCAAAGTGCACAGGCGAAATGTGTTAGTGCCATGCGGTGGATTATATTGCTTTTAATTGACCCATTTATATTTACTTATATTTTATCTTTAATAAATTATGCCGGTATTATTTTAATTTTACTCATTTATTTTGCTAATTCTTGAGATTAAGGAGTATATTGAGCAGCTTCAATCCAATTTTGGAGAATCAGCATTTGGTCCAGCAATAATCCAGCCAAGATTTCCGTTGAAACTTTCTAAGTCTGAGCCTGCTGAATTGGCTCAGCAATATGTGAGTGGAACCAACCTACCATGTTTTTATACATTTATTTACATTTAATGCACTTTGATTTGTACTCTTATTAATTTTTAGGTTGTATTTTTCTTTCCATTTTTATAGATATTGTTATATCTATTTATTGTGTATGCTCTCACCCTTTACATTTGGATTAATGAAATATGTTTTAGTTGATTTAGCACTAGCACTATTTAATTTGTCTCCTACTTTAAAATTAGTGTAGGACCCACCAATATTGAGGTACTATGATGTAGCGGTGGACTTAAAATGATATGGACAGTGGCGTCTCCAGGATTCATACTTAGGGGGGGCACATAAGGGTCCAGATACAAAAGTAGCGGGGCAGTTATAAAATGTGTGTGTATATATATATATATATATAAAATATTCCAAAGCTTGGCACTCTCCTTACACGAAAAAAAGTAAAAACCTTGCCTGGGTGCTTCCCGTGTTGATATATACAAAAATAGTAAATCTAGGGTGCACTCTGGATTTATAAGCTACAAGAGAAATCGTAGCTTGCGTGATTTACTTGTAAGAAGTGACCCGACTCATTGTTGCAAAAAAACAGTAAAAATTCAAAAGATGGGGTGTTTTAAATGCCCAGGTTGCATCACATGCAGCCATATGACAAGTGGATCCACTTTTGTACATCGCCACAGTGGCAAACTCATTCTTATCAGACACTATATTACCTGCACCGTCGACGATGTCGTCTATCTGATCACTTGCCCATGTGAACTTTCGTATGTGGACAAAACGGGTCTCACCTTAAGGGATTCCATCAGAGGTCATAGATCTGGAATTATGACAGCATTTCGGGACCAGTGCACTGACAAACCGGTAGCCAAGCACTTATTGGCCGTTCAACACCATCTCCCCACGCTCCGCTCTATAGCCATAAACCATGTCCCCTCTCTTCCCCGGGTGGGTGACAGGTTTAAGCTTCTCCTACAGCGGGAAGCGTGTTGGATTCATCATTTGGACACTGTTGCTCCGAGGGGTTTAAATGAAAACGTTATATATTCAATGTTTCTTTAATTGGATAGATTGTTCCTGCTTTTCTTTGTGTTTTCTTGTTTTGTTTATGTTTTAATAACTCTTTTCTTAGCAATTTAGTTTTATTGGCATAATGACTCATTCGTTTTTGGACAGATGGTTCCCGTTATGGACTTTAATGTTCTTTAACTTTATTACTTGAGTATTTAATTATCTGGATGTAATAGTTCTATATAGCTGATTTTTCTCTTTATTGTATGATGGTTATATATTTTCATTTTATTTGCTATTCTCATTTCAATCATATTCTAACATTCTCTTGCCTAGACAGTATTAGGGACCTATTGTATACATCTTTGCACTTTGATCCCACTTGCTTCACGCATTCATTTGTTTCACTGGTTTTACTTTACTCTGATTCACCCTTTGGCCCCTTTTATGGGTAGGCATTCTTTAGTCTTTGGCTATAATAGTGCTACCATGTGGTTGTATATACTTTTTTTATATTCACAGCTTCATAGATGCACATGTTTTTTATCAAATTTTTAACGGCAACACTGTGAGATCTGTTGTCTGGTATCCTAGCAACCGCGTCAACCACCGCGATGCATCTTGATGTCACACACAGCTTCCTGACACTTCCAAGTGTAAACAGTTCGTGAGAGATCACTATCACGATTGGGTTATTTCTCTATTTTCTTATATATTTACACTGTTACACACATTCTCTGTTAAAAACGTTGATCTATTTGACAGATGCAATTTTGTCGTTTTCACATTATTAAATCACTGTTTAAAAGTCCTATGAGTGCACCTTGATTTTACTATATACGATTTTAATATATATATATAACATTCCAGACTCTGGCACTCAACCCAAAATAAGAGATCAAAAATATATTACCCGGGTGCCTCCAGGCCAATAAATAAACACATTCAGACATGAGCACTCACTTGGATTTTCCAATAGTGTATTAAAAAGTATTCATCAATCTACATAGATGTAGATTGATGAATACTTTTTAATACACTATTGGAAAATCCAAGTGAGTGCTCCTGTCTGAATTTTTATATATATATATACACACACACACACATACATACACAGAGCTCGACATGCCTGGCACCTGGCATTTGTCAGTCCTTTGCTAAGCCGTGCAGGAAACAAAGCCAGATGCCACGGGGATCCTGGAGGTGGCGCGAGGGAGCAGTAACCTTCCTGCAACTCTGCTCCCTTTCACACTGTTTA
This sequence comes from Pelobates fuscus, assembly GCF_036172605.1. NCBI lineage: Eukaryota > Metazoa > Chordata > Amphibia > Anura > Pelobatidae > Pelobates > Pelobates fuscus. Next base: position 339,784,533 of record NC_086318.1, on the reverse strand, counting down.
ATGACATGATGTCATTCCAGCCCCAGCATCGCTACAGAGAGCGCGCAGGGGAGCAGAGAGAAACTGCAGGAAGATTGAGACGCCAGGGAAAGATCCATGTGGTGAAGTGTGTGTATAGAGAAGTCTGTTTATAGTGCACTATGTGTAACTAGAGGCTGTAGTGTGAGCACGTGCTCATGTATAGGAGCTTTTGAGATTGTGTGTGTGCTGAAAGGATCTGTAAAGTGTGTGCATCTAGGGGCTGCATTGTGAGTGAATGTATATACACGTATATGTATGAGATTTTGTGTGTAATAGGGTGAAGAATGTATGTATGTATGTATGTGGGGGGGTGAAGGTATGTGAGGAAGAAGTGTGCATGTGGGTGAAGAGATGATGTGGGTGAGGGGTGCACTGCGTGTGTATGCAAAGGTGTACTCAGCGTTGGTGAGAGTGTACTTTATGTATGTGGTTTACTGTCTGTGATGGTGTACTGTGTTCAGGGGGCTGTAGTGAGTGGGAAGGGATTTACAATTTTTACTTTAATAATTGTTTTAAAAAACTAAAAAATAAATATTCCCCTTTCCCTGATATTACCTTGCAGGGAGCGGGTGGCACAATCAGATCTGTGGTGGTTGTGAAGGCTGCCTATCCATCGGGTACAAGGGAGGTCACGAGATGAGAGGTATCTCTCTTGGAGCTCAAGCTGATACAAAGACTGATCTATACAAACCCACAGATTGACCCATACACATACACATACTGACCCATACACACACACAGACTGACCCATACATACATACAGACCCATACACACACACAGACCCATACACACACACATACACAGACTGCCCCCACACAGACTGACCGATACATTAACAGACTGACCTCCCACACACACAGACTGACCCATACATGCACAGACTGACCCCCACACACACAGACTGACTGATACACACACAGACTGATCCCACACACACACAGACTAACCCCCCCACACACACAGACTGATCCACCCCAAATACACTGACCCATACACACACAGATTGACCCCCACACAGAGTGACGCATACACATATACACACAGACTGACCCATGCACACACAGACTGACCCATACACACACACACAGACTGACCCCACACACACAGACTGACCGATGCACACACAGGCAGACCCATACATACACAAACAGCCCCCCACACACATAGACTGACCCCCCACACAGACTGACCCATAAACACACTCACAGATTGCCCCCCCCCCCCACACACACAGACTGACCCATATTCTCACAGACTGATCCATACACACAGACAGAGATGTCCATCTTCTCTAGGAGCTCCAAGTTAGTATGTCTAATTATGCTTGCTCCACACAAATGATACAATAAGGTGTTTGTAAACTACAATGAATGTATTTAGACATCAATGTAAATAAGAAAAAAAATGGTTCTAAAGTACGTTTTAGTTGCATACATTGTTAGTAAGTCACCTCACATTTCTTAGAACAGCTTTGCACCTGGTCACATCCTCTATACACACCCCTAAAATTAAAGTGTACTTTGTTAATTTTAAATGTTGGAAGGTATGTAATCCAGGCATTGATGTAAACTAGCTAGAATACAGAAGTGGCATCTTTATTTTGAAGAAAAACATTTTAAAGAACAAATGTCAAATTTGTCTCAAAACAAAGAACGTAAAGAACAAGATAGATTTGATTTGTATTGATTGTAGAAGAAAATTAAAATATCAAACCTGAACACAAATATGGCTATTATTAATTATTCTAAATTCAACAATCTTAAAAAACAGTTGCAGCTTCAAAGATTAGGTAAAACTATTTATCTATGTATCTTATTTGCTGCCAAAGAGAGATGAATTCATAGCATCTCAATATAATAAAGAAACAAATGCTAACATCAATCAGACCGAATAAACAAGCAATTTGAATGTAGTAGTTGGCACCATGTATTGATTCGTTTAAATATAATGAATTGTATGATCTATTGGGCTATAATCATGTTATTAGTCTGCTTTCCAAGTCATAATCTATCAGAAGATGAATGCAATGATTACAGACAGTTGACTTGTATAACTTAAAATCTATTTATATTAATACTTGCAATTTTTAGAAATGTGGAAAAATGCAGATTTTAGTATATAATATGTCTCCTTGAAAATAAATTCCATGACTATTGTTAAGTCATATTTGCAGTTCTGATGTGGATTTTTTTTATTTATTTGTAAAGCATTTTTTTCAAAACTGAAATTAAAATAGTGCACTTGCAGGGTGAATAGACAGTAATGAGATGATTCAATGGTTAATGAAAAAAGACCTTCTCGAAATGGTAAATACAAACACATGAATTATGTATAAAATATCAAGTACTATTTTTAATATTATTATAAGATATCATTTACATTATTTAGAGCTGAAACTCAGCCTCATGTGTAGTTTGATTCTTTTGTCAAAACCCCTATCTATTGTTGTGTGGTATACTGCAGTACAAAAGAACAAGAACAAAAATGGTGCACACGTTTTATTAAAACTCTACAGTTATGTGTTTTGGGTACAGCCGGATTGATATAGGGGCTAATGGAGATAAAGCTCCAGGCCCATGTCTATGGAATAGGCTGATTGATATATATATATATTTATTATTTTATTTCTTTTTTTACTACTCTTCACATACTCTTCACATGCTGTGTGGAATGGCTGACTATAACTTAGTTAAGATAAAGCTGACTTTGTGTGCTTTGTAAATGTTCTTGCTACTTCAGTCTCTCTAACAGTGTGGCATGTCCTCTATTTTAATTCTACATTCACTACATCTATCTTTTTCTCTCTCCCAGGCTGCATACCAGGAGCATGTGCCTGCTAGTAAGAAGGGAAGGAGAGGTGAAGACAAGTGAGTGCTGGGAAACATCAGGGAACTGCCCCCAGCAGGAGTAGAGCAAACCCATCATTAGACACACCACTACTAGTTTTTTGTTTCTTCTTCAAAATAAACATTACAATTATTGAAATAATGTCACATTTAACCTCAGAGAACATAGTTTTAAAAATATGTGTGTTCCATTGGACCCCAGGATTTTCCACATGGGCCCCATGAAATTACCTATCTTTCTCCACTTTGTGTGTGGTGTCAAAGAGGGAATGCAATACTAGGCAGGGTTATGGAAACAGGCCAAATTAAGCAATCAATACCACCTGAATCTAGACAACAAGGTAAGTTTGTGTATGTGGAAGTGCCCTACTGGATGCAAAACATGCTAGGTGACCTTTTCCATTGAGATTTTTCCTATTTTTCTCTATGGTTGATTTTTATGGTGATGCACTATTTTATGGATAAAAGCTGAAGAAATAAACTTTGTATATTTGTACCTTCTATGCTGTCTGTGTTCAAGTGAACTTGATTGCTTAATTTTGCCTGTTTACACAACTCAAAATGTTCTGTTGGCTTGATGCTCCAGCCTTTGACCACGTCCTTTTAAAATAATCCAGATAAATACATACTTATTAGCTGTGTTTTTTGTTCTTTTTTGTTTAGTTCATGAACACCCTTATTTTAGCTTTCTTTCCTCTCAATAAACTAAATATCTGGTAGTGGCCTAATCAAAGGTTTCTACTCCTTTTGTCACCTCATATATGGATTTGTGGAGAAAACTATAAAATATTTAAAGTATGGGCCTGAGAAATGGCCCTGAATCCTTCCTCCATGGCCTTTGGAGTTGAGGGCAAACATAGTAATAATGCTGGTCTAGTGGATCCTTAACACCCCTAAACCAATGATAATCTAACTATGGTCTTGCTCTGATGCCCTTGTACACAGGACCAGAGTTTTAAGTCTTTTATCCCTAATAAACATACAGGGCTGGTGCAAAGATATTTGGCTACACAGGCGAGGATGCATTTAGCTGCCCTGCCCACGCATACAGTAATTTACATGCATATAGTCATACAGAGACATATAGACACAGGCATACAGAGCAGGGGTGGATCAAGAACCTAGTTTCGGGAAGGGCACTTGTAGTGAGTTGTAGTGGGGTGATAAGGGCTGTAATTGAGGAGTTAACAACTGTAGTAGGCGGCTAGGGGTTGTAGTGGGGGGACAGGAACTGCAGTTAAGGGTTAGGGGCTGTTATTGGGTTAGGAAATGTAGTGGGGTTTAGGGGCAGAAGTAGGTTGGGGGGAATTGAGGAAGGACGCTGTAGTGTGGGGGATATAGGCTACAAATGGGGGAGTTGGGCTGTAGTGTGAGTATATGGGACTTTAGTGGGGCTGAGTACTGTAGTAAATGAATAGAGGTTGTAGCAAGATTATGGAGTGCAAAAGTTAGATTAGGGGCTGTAGTAGTGGATAAGGACATGCCCATGGGGGAATAGAGGCTGTAGTGGAAATAATGTGTAGTAGGGTAGTTAGGGGCTGTAGAGGGGGCACAGGGGCTGTTGTGGGAGCACAAGCACTGTAGATCGGGGCAGAGGGGCTTGTTTTGGGGCACAGGGACTGTAGAGGGGCAGTCGAGGAGGGCACAGGGGCTGTAGAGAGTTGGCCCAGGGGCTGTAGAGGAGGGTAAAAGGGCACAGAGGCTATAGAGGGGGCACAGTGGTTGTAGAGGGGGTAGAGGGCAGGCACAGGGGCTGTAAAGAGGGGCACAGGGATCTGTGGTGGGTGGAAAGGGACAGCTTTAAAAAAAATAACAACAACATATTTTGAATAAAAAAAAAACTAAACTGCTTACCTTGAGCCAGGGGGGAAGGAAACCTTATCTCTGGTGGTTGGGTGGGACAGCCCGGACAGGAGCTGAAGCCTGGAGTTGGGCCTGGAGCCTGGAGATTGAATCAAGCCCGCTGGGGAGTCTGAGAGCAATGGAGTCAATCCCTCCTTCTGACATCATCAGAGGAGGCCAGCTGACTTCACTGTTAAGCTCCTGTGTGCCGGCTGCAGGGAGACTGAGGTATGGGTGGAGTGATTGGACAAATTTGAGTCACCAGTCAGAGGCAGAGGATTTGGATTTTTGCGTGCCCCTTCTTTGGCGCCCTATAGGGGCATGTCACGTGATCAGCCTCTCCCACCTGCAGGCAGAATTGCAGAATCCTATAATCTTGCCTATGAGACTATTTTTGGATGCATCATCGTCCTTGCAACACCCTATGCTTCGCCCACCTTACTTCTTGTCACACCGGCTTGGTTTTCCCTATGGCAGCCATCATCTAATGAGAGAGAGAGAGGGGTATTTTTTTTAAAACCTCTACATACTTATTAACCCTTAATATGGAACACACGGGATGGGCGGCAAGACTGTAACACGGCTGTAAGTAACCTTTTTTTCTTTGGTACCCCTCTCTGTCTCATTAGAGATTTTTTGCTTTAAGCTTAAGCAAGCAAGGTAAATTGTTATTGTAGGACTCACCTAAGAGGTTTTCCTTGATGTGGCATGTGTGTTTACATCTAAGGGCAATTGGAGTGGCACTAAAAACCTCCATTTGCATAAACATGCACAGGGATTTGGAATAGTGTGCAAATAACTTTTTTTCTTCTTTTTATTTTGTTAAAATAAATTATGTATTGCCTCCCTCTCCATCCCAAATCCCACCTATCCTGCGAAAAAAGGGAGTTCCCACCAAGAATGCTAGCTAGACATGACCGGTGAATAGTCGCCATATGGGCAGTCGGATTCCACTAACTCACTGACACGCAGGTATATGGGAAATTGTGTCCACAGCTTTATTTAAACAATCCTGAATAATAACAATTTATTAATTACAATATTAATAACCATAAAATAATTTACCAAATAAACATGGGTCATTGCCCCCAGGGCCGGCCTTAGGTGTTCAGGCGCCCTGTGCGAAACAATCTTGTGGCGCCCCCCCCCCCCCACCCTCACCCGTCTCTGTTTGGACCCCTTCAAACTATTTTAGGAGCATTCACAATCTGTCGCCTCCACCCCCTTCTACAAAACCCCTGCACCTCTTAACCAAAACCCCTGGCCAGATCTTCACCAAGCCCCTGGCCACCACTTCATCAAACTCCTGGCCACCCCTTCCCCTTCATCAATGCCCTGGCCATCCCTTCATCAAACTCCTAGCCACCCCTTGCCCTTCATCAATCCCCTCCCACCCTATCAATTCCTGCCACCCCTTCATCAGTCCCCTGCCCCTCTCATCAATTCCCTCCCACCCTTTTCTCAGCCCTCTGCCCCTATTCATCAGCCCCCTGACCCCCTCATAAATCCCCTCCCACCCCTTTAACAGCCCTCTGCCCCATTCATCAGTCCCCTGACTCCCCCCTTTTATCAGCCCTCTGCCCCATTCATCAGCCCCCTGACCCCCTCATAAATCCCCTCCCACCCCTTTAACAGCCCTCTGCCCCATTCATTAGTCCCCTGACTCCCCCCTTTTATCAGCCCTCTGCCCCATTCATCAGCCCCCTGACCCCCTCATAAATCCCCTCCCACCCCTTTAACAGCCCTCTGCCCCATTCATCAGTCCCCTGACTCCCCCTTTTATCAGCCCTCTGCCCCCATTCATCAGCCCCCTGACCCCCTCATCAATCCCCTCCCACCCATTTATCACCCACCTGCCCCCCTTTAATCAGTCCCATGCCCCCCTTTTCAATCCCCTGCTCCCCTTCATAAGCCCCCTTAATACATCCCCTGCCAATTAATCCAACCCCTGGCCACCCCTTCATCAGTCCCCTGCCCCTCTCATCAATTCCCTCCCACCCTTTTCTCAGCCCTCTGCCCCTATTCATCAGCCCCCTGACCCCCTCATAAATCCCCTCCCACCCCTTTAACAGCCCTCTACCCCATTCATTAGTCCCCTGACTCCCCCCTTTTATCAGCCCTCTGCCCCATTCATCAGCCCCCTGACCCCCTCATAAATCCCCTCCCACCCCTTTAACAGCCCTCTGCCCCATTCATCAGTCCCCTGACTCCCCCTTTTATCAGCCCTCTGCCCCCATTCATCAGCCCCCTGACCCCCTCATCAATCCCCTCCCACCCATTTATCACCCACCTGCCCCCCTTTAATCAGTCCCATGCCCCCCTTTTCAATCCCCTGCTCCCCTTCATAAGCCCCCTTAATACATCCCCTGCCAATTAATCCAACCCCTGGCCACCCCTTCATCAGTCCCCTGCCCCTCTCATCAATTCCCTCCCACCCTTTTCTCAGCCCTCTGCCCCTATTCATCAGCCCCCTGACCCCCTCATAAATCCCCTCCCACCCCTTTAACAGCCCTCTACCCCATTCATCAGTCCCCTGACTCCCCCCTTTTATCAGCCCTCTGCCCCCATTCATCAGCCCCCTGACCCCCTCATCAATCCCCTCCCACCCATTTATCACCCACCTGCCCCCCTTTAATCAGCCCCATGCCCCCCTTTTCAATTTCCTGCCGCCCTTTATAAATCCCCTGCCAATTAATCCAATCCATGCCACCCCTTCATCAATCCCCTGCCCCCCTTAATTAAATTCCTGCACGCCTTCAACAAAACCTATTTAATACAAAAGAAAAAAAAAAAGAAAAGTCACTCACAGTAAAGGCTGCTGCTCCCTGGACTGAGCTGTCTCCGCCGATTGAAGAGCACCGGGCGCCGCCTTCACTCACTGAATTGGATCCTTCCGCGGCTCCCTCTGATGACAGAGCACGTCGACGTCACGCAAGTATGCGGCATCACGCCCCCACGCTCCTCCTCCACACTCCACACAGAAGTGGATTCCCGGCCGTTGCTCTCTGCTCATAATTTGCAAGTCAAGTGCAAAGCAGCATTTTGCACTTGACTTGCTCTTCACTTAAAATACATAACTCGGCCGGCCTGCGAGCTGTGTTGGCCGCCCGGCGCCCCTGTTGCCATGGCGCCCTGTGCGACCGCACAGCTCGCACACCCCTAAGGCCGGCCCTGATTGCCCCCATACTCCGCCATCGCATCCGAATCCTTCTGTTGATATAAAAGGCAATGACCCCCATATAAATAACACACACATATATATATATATATATATATATATATATATATTTATATATATAACATATATACCAACATATTCCAACATACCAACTTAAAGTGCCAAACATAAATTAACCATGACAGGGGTATACCGGATACCCCTGCCCCACCAGGTTCTGAGCCACCGACAGGACTCGGAACCTACCAACCACCAATGACAACAGTTTTACGTCTCCATGACGTTCATCCTAGGGAGCCTATTTCTTCTCCTTCAGCTCCCTATCCCGCTGCTGTGAAAAACGGGATAACACTAATCTGCAACCAAACACTCAGGGAGGGGGGTCGGGACAAACTCGGGCAGGTAGGAAATTAAAAGTGAATCATTTAAAAGGGATGCCTATTTAAATAGCCAAGCCTACTTACCCATAACTCCGTTCCTTCCTTGCTTCCTCCTATGCCCACCTCCTAATCCCTGTCAAGGCCTTTTTTCGCTTAGCTGCGCTTTGGCTACATGGGGCTACATTTTGCAAGGTTAGTAGACACTGGTCTCTAATGGTTTAAACATTTGTACTGTGATTCTAAGTGGTCTATTTTGCAGATTTAGAGTGTCTTGCCCATCTCTGGACTTGTAATTTATTTTGTTATTTACAAATAAGAGATTGTGCTCATCATTAGAGGGTAAGGAAGATCGCTATGTACCAACTTTTATGAGAACCGCCGTAACCAGGGATCTGCTTCTAATCCCTCCTAAGCACTTAAGTATAAGTTTCAAAGTAAATAAGGTCCTCAACCACTCCTGTATTTGTTTGTCAAATGTTGTATTGTCTCTTAGGTGATACCCATGGACAGTGTTGTACAATGTGTCGGCTCTTTATGAAAAAAGTCTAATAAAATAAAAAACAGTATCCTTGCTGCACAGAGAGCCCTGGCAGTGGAATAGCTTCACATTACTCTCCTCTCTGTCTCAGGGGATATTGCAATAGATAATTGTTTGATGGGTAATCTATTGTTCACTGTTCTATAGCTTCTTTTTTTAGAATGCTAGTCTCCTTGGGGTGATTATGTTTCCTGAGTATATGCCTTTTGCTGTTGCCTATAGCTTGTGTCACAGTGGGTTCTCTGTTTTTAATTTTTTTCCTGGTTTTCTGTTTTTGTATTGCTGGATAAACTGTTCCTGATACATTTATTGACATATTTATGCACAGCCTAGAACTATGTTCACATCTATAGTGACTCTGGTTACATTATCTGATTTTGTCACTTGTTATGATTATTCTTAACTACCGTATTTATCGGCGTATAACACGCACTTTTTTCCCCTGAAAATATGGGAAAAATCGTGGGTGCGTGTTATACGCTGATATCCCATAATTACTTACCTGTCCTGAAGCGTGGGCCGGCTTCACAGCTTGCACCGCGGTACAGGAACTTTCATTTCATGTTCCGGTTTCCGGCGGGACTGAAAGGAAGTGTGCACAATAGTGTGCACACTTCCTTTCAGTCCCGCCGGAAACCGGAACATGAAATGAAAGTTCCTGTACCGCGGTGCAAGCTGTGAAGCCGGCCCACGCTTCAGGACAGGTAAGTAATTATGGGAGGGGAGGAAAGTACACTATGGGAGGGGGAGGAAAGTACACTATGGGAGGGGAGGGGAGGGGAGGGGAGGGGGGGGGGAGTACACTATGGGAGGGGAGGGGGAAGTACACTATGGGAGGGGAGGGGGGGAGAATACTATGGGAGGGGGGGAGAATACTATGTGGGGGGGGGGAATGGGAGGGGAGGGGGAGAATACTATGGGAGGGGAGGGGGAAAATACTATGGGAGGGGGGAGAATACTATAGGAGGGGAGGGGGGGAGAATACGAGGGGAGGGGAGGGGGGGAGAATACGAGGGGAGGGGGGGAGAATACTATGGGAGGGGAGGGGGGAATACTATGGGAGGGGAGGGGGGAATACTATGGGAGGGGAGGGGGGAATACTATGGGAGGGGAGGGGGGAGAATACTATGGGAGGTGAGGGGGAGAATACTATGGGAGGGGAGGGGGAGAATACTATGGGAGGGGAGGGGGAGAATACTATGGGAGGGGGGGGAGAATACTATGGGAGGGGAGGGGGGGAGAATACTATGGGAGGGGAGGGGGAGAATACTATGGGAGAGGAGGGGGGGAGAATACTATGGGAGGGGAGGGGGGAGAATACTATGGCAGGGGAGGGGGAGAATACTATGGGAGGGGAGGGGGGGAGAATACTATGGGAGGGGAGGGGGGAGAATACTATGGGAGGGGGGAATACTATGGAAAGGGGGGGACACTATGGGATGAGGGGGGAACACTATGGGATGAGGGGGGAATATTAAGGGATGAGGGGGGGGGAATACTATGGGAGGGGGGGGAATTTCCTGGAATTTCTTTCTAAAAATGAGGTGCGTGTTATATGCCGGTGCGTGTTATACGCCGATAAATACGGTATGTAGATTCTGAAAAAGAGAATTAAAAAATACAGGTCCCCTTATTTGGCTGGAATTGATAGGCAAAGTTTTATTGGGGATTGCTTGCCTTAGGAAACCTTCATACAGTATGGTTATGTCTATGGTGCCTCACTACTGTGATATCTAAAAATATCACATTCTCACCAGTACTAAAATTATTACTTCTTTTTTTTTCCTGTTTCTTATTTATTTAACATTATTTATTTGTCTTTAGTTTGTTTGTTTGTTTCTCTTGGTGATCACTTATCATGGGGAAATGTCAGTTTAAAAACTGATTGTTGGTCACTGATCACGGGGAAAGGTTTTGCCATACATTGGGCAGAAAGAGCAAGAGTTATATTTTGTTAATTGGAACAGAGGGACACAATGGACCTATAGATAATTATACAAGGACACTAAGTATCCCCTTATGATTAATATTGACCTCTACCCCAAAGGCAAGGTGAGGAGCAAGGATACGGCTATTCATATCCCTACATAGTATATCGCCCCCTCCACCACACTGCACATGGGATTGGAGAAAGGTGAAATTTGTTCTGGTGTTGTCTTTCTTCTGTTTCAGCAAACAGAGTAGAGGAATATGAGTATCATTTACTTGTTCCTCCTTATCAATCATTACATTCTGTGACCTCATGAACTTTATACATTTTTATTTTATTCTGTTAACTAATATTGTTCTTTAGGGACAGGTATGGCACGGAAAAGGGTTATAAGGAATACTTTCTTCTTGCATTATTTCTTAACCAGAAATATTTTTTTTTTTAAGAAATTGATACATTATTTACTTTCCTTGCTTTTTATTTTTTTTTTATTTTTATTTCCTATAGACCAGCGGTTCCCAAAGTGTGGGTCGCGACCCACTGGTGGGTCGCAGGGCGATTCCCAGTGGGTCGCGCTGACCCACACATCCAGGGCTGCTGGGGAGTCAGGCAAGCAGACTGACACCAGGAGGGAGCCCGGCGGCTTGCCCTGTATGCCGCCGGGCTCCCTCCAATCAGTCTGCCCAGCAGCTCCGGTCTGCAGCTCCGCCGGGTGCAGAGTTGCAGACAGTGTGATAGAAGTCTCGCGAGCTCCCAGAGCGTTACCATGGCAACACTCAGGGAACTCGCGAGACTTTCATTACATGGTTTGTAGCTCTGCACCCGGCGGAGCCGAGACCGGAGAGTTACCCCACCGGACCACCAGGGAGACACTGGACCACCAGGGAATTCAAGGAAGGTAGGACACAGGCCCCCAATGTAAATTATTTACTCCCTGCCTCCCTCCCCACACTGTAACCCCTTCACTCCCTGCCCCCTCCCCACACTGTAACCCCTTTACTCCCTGCCCCCCTCCCCACACTGTAACCCCTTTACTCCCTGCCCCCCTCCCCACACTGTAACCCCTTCACTCCCTGCCCCCCTCCCCACACTGTAACCCCTTCACTCCCTGCCCCCCTCCCCACACTGTAACCCCTTCACTCCCTGCCCCCTCCCCACACTGTAACCCCTTCACTCCCTGCCCACTCCCCACACTGTAACCCCTTCACTCCCTGCCCCCTCCCCACACTGTAACCCCTTTACTCCCTGCCTCCCTCCCCACACTGTAACCCCTTCACTCCCTGCCCCCTCACCACGCTGTAACCCCTTCACTCCCTGCCCCCTCACCACACTGTAACCCCTTCACTCCCTGCCCCCTCCCCACACTGTAACCCCTTCACTCCCTGCCCCCTCCCCAAACTAACCCCTTCACTCCCTGCCCCCTCCTCACACTGTAACCCCTTCACTCCCTGCCCCCTCCCCACACTGTAACCCCTTCACTCCCTGCCTCCCTCCCCACACTGTAACCCCTTCACTCCCTGCCCCCTCCCCACACTGTAACCCCTTCACTCCCTGCCCCCTCCCCACACTGTAACCCCTTTACTCCCTGCCTCCCTCCCCACACTTTAACCCCTTCACTCCCTGCCCCCTCACCACGCTGTAACCCCTTCACTCCCTGCCCCCTCACCACACTGTAACCCTTTCACTCCCTGCCCCCTCCCCACACTGTAACCCCTTCACTCCCTGCCCCCTCCCCACACTAACCCCTTCACTCCCTGCCCCCCTCCTCACACTGTAACCCCTTCACTCCCTGCCCCCTCCCCACACTGTAACCCCTTCACTCCCTGCCTCCCTCCCCACACTGTAACCCCTTCACTCCCTGCCCCCTCCCCACACTGTAACCCCTTCACTCCCTGCCCCCTACCCACACTGTAACCCCTTCACTCCCTGCCCCCTCCCCACACTGTAACCCCTTCACTCCCTGCCCCCTCCCCACACTAACCCCTTCACTCCCGGCCCCCCTCCCCACACTATAACCCCTTTACTCCCTGCCCCCTCCCCGCACTGTAACCCCTTCACTCCCTGCCCCCTCCCCACACTGTAACCCCTTCACTCCCTGCCCCCTCCCCACACTGTAACCCCTTTACTCCCTTCCCCCTCCCCACACTGTAACCCCTTTACTCCCTGCCTCCCTCCCCACACTGTAACCCCTTCACTCCCTGCCCCCTCACCACACTGTAACCCCTTCACTCCCTGCCTCCTCACCACACTGTAACCCCTTCACTCCCTGCCCCCTCCCCACACTGTAACCCCTTCACTCCCTGCCCCCTCCCCACACTAACCCCTTCACTCCCTGCCCCCTCTCCCCACTGTAACCACTACTCTCCCTGCCCCCCCAACTGTAATGCCTGCTCTCCCTGCTCCCCCACTTTAACCCATTTTCTTCCTGCCCCCCCCACTGTAGCCCTCTCTCCCCCTGCCCCCCCACTGTAGCCCTCTCTCCCTCTGCCCCCCACTGTAGCCCTTTCTCCCCCTGCCCCCTACACTGTAGCCCTTTCTCCCCCTGCCCCCTACACTGTAACCCTTTCTCCCCCTGCCCCCTACACTGTAGCCCTTTCTCCCCCTGCCCCCTACACTGTAACCCTTTCTCCCCCTGCCCACCCACTGTAACACTTTCTCCCCCTGCCCGCCGCCCAATGTAACCCTTTTTCACCCTGCCCCCCTACACTGTTACCTGCACACACACTCCCTACCACACGGTCACCCTCACCTGTCTCTGCGTGTATGTGTATCTGGGTCTCCTTTTGTGTCAGTGTGTGTGTTTGTTTGTGTGTCAGTGTGTATCTGTTTACATGAGTGTATGTGTATCTGTGTGTAGGAAAATAAGTGTCATTGTGTGTATCGCTGTGTCAGTATGTGTATGTGTGTGTCTCTGTATGTGTGTATTTGTGTGTCTCTGTATGTGTATACACTGCACACATACTCCATGCAAAAAACATGCTTACATCCAAACACACATTGTGTATATGTATATTTTATATACACAATATACACACTGCATCCACTACACACACACACTGCATCCACTGCACACGCACTGCAATCAAACGCAAACATTACATATAAACACACCCATGTATTAAAACACTAAAATGATATACAAACACCCCTTCATTCAAACACCAACACTACACACAAAAAGCACACCTGCATTTAAAGTCCAGCACTACATTCAAACACCCCTGCATTCAGACGCAAACATTACAAACAAGTACACCACTACATTCCAATGGCAACAGTACATACAAATACTCCCATACATGCACACACATATTTAAAGGACCACTATAGGCACCCAGACCACTTCAGCTTACTGAAGTGGTCTGGGTGCCAGGTCCATCTAGGATTAACCCTGCCTGCTGTAAACATAGCAGTTTCAGATAAATTGCTATGTTTACAAATGGATTAATCCAGCCTCTAGTGGCTGACTCATTGACAGCTGCTAGAGGCGCTTTAGCGCTTCTTACTGTGATTTTCACCGTGAGAAGATGCCAGCGCCCATAGGAAAGCATTGAATGCTTTTCTATGGACTGGCTGAATGCGCGCACGGCTCTTGCCGTGTATGCGCATTTAGCCGATGACGGCCGAAGGAGAGTTCCCAGCGTTAACCCCCTTCCTCTCCCTTCAGCCCAGCGGGAATGGGACCCTGAGGGTGGGGGCACCCTCGGGGCACTTTAGTGCCAGGAAAACGAGTTTGTTTTCCTGGCACTATAGTGGTCCTTTAATACACAAACATGTTTAAATTTAAATGCTCAAACACTGCTCACAAATATAACCCTGCAACGATGGGCAAATGGTAGATTCCCAGCTGGCATAGCATTGTTAAAGTTCTCCGACAGATGGAGATCTACCTTTTGGCCACACTTGCACTAGAGGGGGCCCCAGAAAGCATACTTGCACCAGGGCCCTCTCTCCATTAATTCCACCACTGGGATAATCAATGTGAGGTGCCTGGATGAGCAGGACACAACGTCTGATTCTGACTGAGTCTGTGAGTAAGCGGTTGTATGCCTCTAAAACTGATTGCCATGATGTGCAAAGTTTCTGCCTCTAAAACTCCATGATATATCAACATTATGCATCTAAAACTGCCATGATATGCCAAATTATGCCTCTAAAACTGCCATGATATGCCAATTTTATGCATCTAAAGCTGATTGCCATGGTGTGCCAATTGTATGCTTTTAAAGCTGATTGCCATGGAGTGCCAATTTAATGCATCTGACTGTTTGCCAATTGTATGCCTCTGAAGCTGATTGCCATGATGTGCCAAGTTTATGCATCTAAAAGTGATTGCCATGATATGCCAAGTTTATGCATCTAAAGCTGATTGCCATGGTGTGCCAAGTTTATGTATTTAAAGCTGACCTGATGTTCCAATTGTATGCCTCTACACCTGGATGCCATGGTGTGCCAATTGTAAGCCTCTAAAACTGATTGCCATGGTGTGCCAATTGTATGCCTCTAACTGGTTGTCATGGTGTGCCAATTGTAAGCCTCTAAAACTTGCACTGGTGTGCCAATTTTATGCACCTAAAGTTGCCATGATGTGCCAAGTTTATACATCTAAAACTGATTGCCATAATGTACCAATTTCATGCATCTAAAGCTGCCATAATGTTCCAATTGTATGCCTGTAAAGCTGATTGCCATGGTGTGCCAATTGTAAGCCTCTAAAGCTGATTGCCATGGTATGCCAACTGTTTGCCTCTAAAACTGATTGCCATAGTGTGCCAATTTTATACATCTAAAGCTGATTGCCACAGTGTGCCAATTGTATACATCTAAAGCTGCCATAATGTTCCAATTGTATGCCTGAAAAGCTGATTGCCATGATGTGCCAATTTTAAGCCTCTAAAGCTGATTGTCATGGTATGCCAACTGTATGCCTCTAAAGCGGATTGCTATAGTGTGCCAATTGTATGCCTCTTAAGCTGTTTGCCATGGTGTGCCAGATTTATGCCTCTAAAAGCAATTGCCATGGTGTACATCTAAAGCGGATTGCTATGGTGTGCCAATTGTATGCCTCTAAAGCTGATTGTCATGGTGTTCACTTTTTAAAATATGCATTAAAAGCAAGTGGGTCTCGAAAAATTACCATTTTGAAAAGTGGGTCTCGGGCCATAAAAGTTTGGGAAGCCCTGCTATAGACTATAGAGCAGTCTTACTCTAGTTTACTCTAGTTAATAGTTTTATGCTGTTTTTGTAGTAGTGCTGATGAGTTCTGTTAGTAACATAAATAGTAGCAACATTTGGTAAATTCACCCCATTATGAGTAGTTAAGGGCGTAAGCAAAATTAATAATCACACATTTTTTCCATTTACAACTATCAGTTGATGGTCAAAACTAAATACCTGTAAAGGTAAGTATTTTTAATCAGGAAAATGCTGGACCAGGTGCAAGATTCAAAGAAGGGTCCCCTTTTTGCCCCTCCTTGCTCCCAAATAAGTAATAGATTTAAGTGGGATATCAGTGGTCATTCTGTGTGATTCAGCAATAGATATAAGTGAGATATCTGTGGTCGTTGTGTGTGATTGTGTGAGGGTTAACTGAGTGTGACATTTATGTGTGGAGTTGGCTTAGAGTGATTGTATATATCTGGGAATAGCTGTAGGTGAGCATGTAAGTGGGGGTTGGCTGAGTGTGATCATGTTGGGGTTATGTGTGTAATATTAATAAAGAATTGTAATTACAAAACAAATACAGGCACACACACGCAAAGGTAGGAACACATAGACACTGGCATATACAGGCAAACACATAGAAACATAGAATGTGATGGCATATTAGAACCATTCGGCCCATCTAGTCTGCTCAATATTTCGAAATACTTTTAATTAGTCCCTGGCCTTATCTTAAGTCTAAGATTGCCTTATGCCTATCCCATGCATGCTTACTCACTGTGTTAACCTTTACCACTTTAGCTGGAAGGCTATTCCGTGCATCCACTACCCTCTCAGTAAAGTAATATTTCCTGATATTATTTTTAAACCTTTGCCCCTCTAATTTAAGACCATGTCTTCTTGTTCTGGTAGTTTTTCTTCTTTTAAATATAGTCTCCTCCTTTACTGTGTTGATTCCCTTTATGTATTTAAATGTTCTTATCATATACCCCCTGTCTCGTCTTACCTCCAAGCTATACATGTTAAGATCCTTTGACCTTCCCTGGTAAGTTTTATCCTGCAATCCATGGACCAATTTAGTAGCCCTTCTCTGAACTCTCTCTAAAGTATCAATATCCTTCTGAAGATACGGTCTCCAGTACTGCGTACAATGCTCCAAGTGAGGTATCACCAGTGTTCTGTACAATGGCATGAGCACTTCTCTCTTTCTACTGCTAATACTTCTCCCTATACAACCAAGCATTCTACTAGCATTTCCAGCTGCTCTATTAAATTTTCTTCCTACCTTTAAGTCATCTGAAATAATTACTCCTAAATCCCTTTCCTCGGATGTTGAGGTTAGTAGGGTATCAAATATCCTATACTCTGCCCTTTTATCGGTTTTATCGTTCAAGGTGCATTATCTTGCACTTATCCACATTAAATGTCAGTTGCCACAGCTCTGACCATTTTTCTAGTTTACCTAAATCATTTGCCATT